>NW_028166200.1:249727-509219 GCF_964263955.1 Coregonus lavaretus | reverse complement strand
GAGAATGGAGAGGGGAGAGATAGAGAGAGAGGAGAATGGAGAGGGGAGAGATAGACAGAGAGAGAGAGAAGAATGGAGAGGGGAGAGAGACAGAGAGGAGAATGGAGAGGGGAGAGATAGACAGAGAGAGAGGAAAATGGAGAGGGGAGAGATAGAGGAGAATGGAGAGGGGAGAGATAGACAGAGAGAGGAGAATGAAAGGGAGAGATAGACAGAGAGAGAGAGAGGAGAATGGAGAAATAGATGATAAAGAAAGAAGAGGAAGAAAGGAGATAACATTTATATAACAGAAAGGGGAAGAATGACTATGGTCAGAGTGAGTTGTACTCTCATTTTTGATTATCTCACTCTTTCTCTCCACCTCAAAGGGTGGATATTTGAAAAATCTCAAATATATATATTTTTTTGTTTAACACTTTTCTGGTTACTACATGATTCCATATGTGTTATTTCATAGTGTAAAAAATCTAGTCAAAATAAAGAAAAACCCTTGAATGAGCAGGTGTGTCCAAACTTTTGACTGGTACTGTATATATATATATATATATATATATATATATACAGTGCCCTCCACAATTATTGGCACCCCTGTTTAAGATGTGGTCGAGGACTTCCAAAAATTCTCCTTTTTTTTTAAAACAACATAGAACCCAAATGCAAAAAAAGAGAAAAATCCAACCTTTTATTTAAGTACATTACTTTGGTGTAAAAAAAATAATCACACATTTAAAAAAAAAAAAACTTGAAATCATTTGTCCCACAATTATTGGCACCCCTGAGGGAGGGAGGGAGGGAGGGAGGGAGGGAGGGAGGGAGGGAGGGAGGGAGGGAGGGAGGGGGGTCCATAAAACATTAATACTCTAGAACTGATGCACATCAAGAAATAATGGAGACAAAGTACTGGAAAACGACTTTGGGCGCACTAGAGCTCAATCTATAAATCCACTCCGAGATGGTTTAAACCGCATTCCCCTCGTGTACACTAGCGCAAGAGCTGAAAAGACCGCCTCTCATTGGTTGCCGAGCGCTGGGCGATGACCAATCATATCGAGTGGTTGGTTCCCATGACGACTTGGACGCTATTCGACCCAAGGCGGAGACTTTCTTCATCAAAGATGGCGGACAGAAATACTAGCTAGGATGGAAGCAAATGTTAGTCATTATAACGTCGTAACGAATCATGCAAAAAAAAAATACAGTTGAGAGGAATATGTTAGTTAATGTAGAGACAAACCATTATGCATATTTTTTTGTCATTTTTTAGCTAGCTAGTGTGGGGATCTAGATGTGATGACTAGCTTAGAAAGAATGCATTAATGATTAAACATAAAAGGTTTGTACTGTACTGATATAAATTGTTTCACATAACAAGCTGTGATTCATGTGAGGAACGTTAGGGGGTAGGATGAGATAAGACTTGTATTTCTCACAGACACATACACACTGCCTCTTTGTTAAACCGCGCTCAAGGACGTAGGTACAGGGGAACAGTGTCTATGGGTGCTGACTCTACAGGTTGTGATGATAACAACTTATGCCTGGCAACAGTGTGCAACAGTGGAGCGCCAAGGGACTGGGACCAGCCTGTGCGCCAACGGATAGGCTGAGTAAGTCTAAACCACGCTCAGTCTCTACTCTGATAGGCCAGCAGGGAGTGGGAACTATCTCTGTCAGAGTATTTGAAGAAGAACTTAGAACAATGGATCAGTTCTCTGAGTGCCCTGTGTGGTATTTCAGTGGACCCGTATATACGAACATCATATTTACCATTGAAGTGGTTTGCATTAATTAAAATACTAGTCTATTTAGAAGACGTGTATTGACCTCTTTTGTTCCTAATACCAGATTTGAATTGACGCAACTTAACAATTGGTGACCACCGACTGTGATCTGGTAGAAGGGACTTCGCTGGGTATTGTCCGGCCCATTGGACATCTCTGTCATTGGACGGTGTGTTTCACAAAGAGTCCGGACTACTAAAAACAGGTAAGCAGACATCTATTGTTATATAACTAAAGTTCTGCACATTGGCTTTATCCAAATAAATTTTGTGAAACACCTGACTGATGTAAGTGAACTAAATTATGAAACTATTATGAGTAGATAAGCACCATATTGTGACATGTAAACCTGTGGTGAATGTGATGTTAAACCTTGGTACCATAGAGTATTGTTTCACCGGCACGTACCAGAAGGCTAGGTACGGCTAGGATCGGGAAATAATACTGAAATCCCCAGGCTAGGACCACCAGGGGTGGGAACTGGGGGTACAGGGAATTATTGGCTTAAAAGTGTTGCGCTATTGACACGTATCAGAAGGCTAGATACGGCTAGAATCATAAGGGGCACTTAAATGTTAGTCGACTCCAGGCTAGGATCACAAGTGGTGAGAACTGGAGGCGTAGGGAATTATTGGTTAAAAGTGTTGCGCTATTGACACGTATCAGAAGGCTAGATACGGCTAGGATCATAAGGGGCACTTACATTTTAGATAGTGTTGCACTACTGACACGTATCAGAGGGCTAGATACGGCTAGGATCAGGGGGACACTTTAAAGTATAGGGTGTCGTATGAATGAGGGTGCGAATGATCCCAGACGAAATAAAAGAGTGAATAGGGGTTATTAAAATTAATAAACCTGTATACCTTGATAGAAAACGAATTAGGAATTAAAGACGTCTGTGGCTGTCCAAACTGTATAATTTGTGAATAACTATTGGGTTTGTGGTTGCTTAAACCGTATAACCCGTTAATAACAATTGGGAACATAAAGGTAAAATAATGAATAACTAGTATGACTAAACTGAAACGTTTGAACTGATATGATTGAACTGTAACGTTTGATGTTTGACCCTGCAAAATACTGGTTAAATAATTAGACTGAAATAATTCGGTTTATCATTGAAATATAAATATGCACCGACTTTAACTAATTAGGTGGGAATAATTTGATTTAAATAAATAGACTAACGTACTTTAAATAACGGCAGAATATTGGAAACGCTAAAATGAAAAGCAGACAAAGCCTGTTCCGACTGGACACAGGAGGGGAGGGGCTGGAGACAGCGAGAGTGTGGCTTTTGGAGTCAGGAAAGACTGGGAGTTGGCTGGGAACACCACGGGCGATTGTTTCTGAGGTGCCTGTGGGTTTCTGACGATATATACGTATGAACTCGCTCACCCGAACGTAGACGTACATCATGGGTGAGAAAGTTGAGAATATTTACATTTGGATTTTTGGTAATTTAGCAGATGCTCTTGTCCAGAGCGACTTGCAGGAGCAATTGTGGTTGGGTGCCTTGCTCGAGGGCACATCGGCAGATTTTTCGCCTGGTCGGCTCGGGGATTGGAACCGGCGACCTCTCGGTTGCTGGCGCGGCACTCTTGGTCACTGGGCTACCTGCCGCCCCATATGAGTTTAAGGTTGTGCCGTTGTTTGATCATGTGATAAGGTTTAATGGGTAATCGGACCATAACTAATGTGGTTATGGAAGTAATGTATAAATAGTGGAGAGCCAATACAGGATTCCATTGAACTATTATGGTTTATTTGGCATTTCAATGGCATAAGGTGAAATCTGTATGTATGAGGGGAATTCGATTATGTATTATTATAGTATTATGGACACTCCGTAATAAATAAACTGAACCAAACAAGACGTTACTACAGCAATAGAGGATGGTTAATGTTGTTACGTTAGTTTTTAAACCCGATGATAGAGGAAAATGCAGAACGCTGTTAGAGAGTGTGTTTTATTTTTGCTACTAGGGTGTTTGAGATGAGAGGGCTGGCTAGTGGGGAGTGATGACGTGGCTGGTTGTGCGACATGGAAGTGGTTGTTTGGCGTGCTTTGAAAGCATCGCGGAATGTGTGGGGTGACTGGCGATGTATGTAGAAGGTCCCTGGTTCGAACCCAGGTAGGGACAGTGAGTAAAGCTTTCGCATTGGGGCTATAAACCTAGATTACTATGTGGATTGAGAAATGTGAAAGGTTGAATTAGATAGCTTAAGTAGAAGTATTCTAGAAAGGCCTATGAAAATATGTTACAAGGTCCCCGCGCCTTCCCCGTAGTTCAAATGTTAGGAATATCATTAAATGTATGCTTATCAACGATAACAAGTATTTGTTTGATTAATTAGGGCCTAATCAGAGAGAACAGTTTAAACAATTGAATAGCGAACTGAAATGGCGATAGAGCTGTGAAAATTGAGTTGAGGACAAAGGAGAATAATTTATGGCTCTGGTTAGCGGGAGAAAAAAATTAAATAGAGACAGTCAAGCGAGTTAGATTGAACTGTGGGATTTCAAGTAGAGGTCTAGGTACTTGACTGGAAGGCAGTGCTTTGATAAATTCTAATTGTTATTACTTTATTCGATGGGTTGCTTGACGCCAGTGGTGTATACAAATAGTTGGTACATTTTAGAACAATAATTTATTTTCGTTACGGGGAACAGGGGATGCAAGTGGGGGAATAGCGCCAGCCTGTGGTGGGTTCTAGGTTTGTTAAATAAACAAACTTATATTTTAAACTAAAGTGATGCAATAGGCTACAATTATAACATTATCAGAAAAAGGGCACAGTATAATGTGAAATAGCTATTACAATTATTATGAATAGTTATTACAGTTATTATCATTGATCCAGTAATGATAGAAGGATAGTAGAGGAAAGGCAAGGGATTAAATCTCATTTAGGGAAAGCAGAAGAGTATGAAGATATATTAGGGAGAAAATACCATTAACTGAGGGAACATTTGATGTAACCGTGATTGTATTGGCAAAAAAATGAAATGACATTTACAGGGGGAACAGGAACAATAGAAGAGGAGACAGATTTTTCTAGGGGGTTGATCAAATAATTGATAATGGATCATTTGAGATGAGATCACATGTAGCAGATTTAGGGTAATCAATTAAATAATCATTGTATACTCAAGGAATTTTGAGTGGTTTTATGGATTAGTTATGAGGAATTAGATTGATACAAACAATTATTGATGGGTTAAGACTAGGGATATCTATCATGTTTTGTGTGTACTACCATCTTTAGATTATAACCAGGAGAAAGAGATTAGCTCATCTCATTGGAATGTTGCCCACGGCTAGGGGGAGCAGTTGTGAAATTAGGCAGTATTTAGGTCATAAAAGTGAGATACCAAACAAAACACAACACACCTGGTATGATGTTTATAAAGCCTTGTTGTTTCAATTTTGGGGTTTTTTCAGCAGGTCAAGGGTGATAGGTCTTAGAGGAGCACACAGTGAATTTTATGGAGTTTTTCGGTTTTGGCTGAGTTTGGGGTATATATGATTTCTTATGAGAATGAATGTCATGAGGACTTAATGAACACTTGGGATAAGTAACATTTATGAAATATTTAGAATAATGGTAATGTTTGGTATACTATGGGATGGAACAGTTCGTTGAATAATTTCAATTGCCTCTGAACTCTGTTTTAACCTTCTGGTGTTAATTAATCATCCACACTAGTCAATTCTAAAGGCATGAGAGGAGAACTTTAAGATAGTTTATTTTACTAAATTGAGGGTAATTTATAATACTGTGAAAAGTGTGAAGAAGATTATAATTTAGTAATAATATATATGATTTGAACCATAAAATAACAGAAGAGAGAGAGCTTTCCCTGAATGAGGGATACCTGTTGCTAGTCAATTGTACTAATCTTGGATTACTTTTACGGGATAGAAGTAAATTGAGGTATTATCAAATGTTGTCATTTAAATGTCATTTTTAGTATGCTTTAATAAACAACAAGTTGGTATTTGAAACTAAATTAATGCAATGAGCTGCAGTAATCAGAGGAAGATACAATCAAAGTGATTGTTTAAGTAGGTGGTAATATTGACACATGGGCAAATCATGTGTCAAAAGGGGGATGGTAGGAGATGGTAGGATTAAAATAATAAATATATAAATACTTAAAACAAACAAACCATTTTTCAGATACAGTAAAAAAATAAAAATAAAAAGTCCGAAATAGAAATTGAGAGCTGAACATGTGTGAAGGTAGTTTATTAACCACACCCGTATGTCAGAGGTTTTGTGCCCCACAGGTGAACTAAAGGAGAAGGTGACCCACTCTATCTAACCAGGTGACTGGTGAGCATCCAGTCCCTAAAGAAGAAAAACTGGAAGCAGGCCTGTTGGGAAGGGCCCTACCAAGTTTTATTGGTCACTGCCTTTGCCATTGGAATAGCTGAGAGATCCACCTGGGTGCATGTCACACACTGCAAAAAGGTAAACCCAGCTACACCTGACGAACAAACACAGAGTTAGGAGAAAGAACCGATCACCACTAGGGCTCGGGGGCTGGCTCCTTAACGAAGATTCCCTTACCCTGTCTGATCATCCCTGTGTGAGTTCGATAGAAGGTAAAGTAATGGGTTGGCCTTCGGCGTCTGACATGTTCTCAGGGCGAGGGTGGGGATTCACAGGTCTCCTGACGGTAGGTAGCTGTCTGATTGTGGGGGCCATATTCCTAACACACTCAAACCCTCCTGATCCACCAGAAGTAGTAGTTAACCTATCACAAGTTGATAAAATAATACCTGAGCACAGTCTACGAAGGCATAGTAGACAGCTAGACGTAGGGAAAGGGGAAGTACTAGGGACTGTAGGGAAGGACATCACCTTTGAGGTCTTTGCGGACCAGTTGGGGAGTTGGGGACTACTGGCTGGTAGTATCGTAAAGGATGGGAGATATATACAGTGGGGAGAACAAGTATTTGATACACTGACGATTTTGCAGGTTTTCCTACTTACAAAGCATGTAGAGGTCTGTAATTTTTATCATAGGTACACTTCAAATGTGAGAGACGGAATCTAAAACAAAAATCCAGAAAATCACATTGTATGATTTTTAAGTAATTAATTAGCATTTTATTGCATGACATAAGTATTTGATCACCTACCAACCAGTAAGAATTCTGGCTCTCACAGACCTGTTCGTTTTTATTTAAGAAGCCCTCATGTTCTCCACTCATTATCTGTATTAACTGCACCTGTTTGAACTCGTTACCTGTATAAAAGACACCTGTCCACACACTCAATCAAACAGACTCCAACCTCTCCACAATGGCCAAGACCAGAGAGCTGTGTAAGGACATCAGGGATAAAATTGTAGACCTGCACAAGGCTGGGATGGGCTACAGGACAATAGGCAAGCAGCTTGGTGAGAAGGCAACAACTGTTGGCGCAATTATTATAAAATGGAAGAAGTTCAAGATGACGGTCAATCACCCTCGGTCTGGGGCTCCATGCAAGATCTCACCTCATGGGGCATCAATGATCTTGAGGAAGGTGAGGGATCAGCCCAGAATTACACGGCAGGACCTGGTCAATGACCTGAAGAGATCTGGGACCACAGTCTCAAAGAAAACCATTAGTAACACACTACGCCGTCATGGATTAAAATCCTGCAGCGCACGCAAGGTCCCCCTGCTCAAGCCAGCGCATGTCCAGGCCCATCTGAAGTTTGCCAATGACCATCTGGATGATCCAGAGGAGGAATGGGAGAAGGTAATGTGGTCTGATGAGACAAAAATAGAGCTTTTTGGTCTAAACTCCACTTGCCGTGTTTGGAGGAAGAAGAAGGATGAGTACAACCCCAAGAAGACCATCCCAGCCGTGAAGCATGGAGGTGGAAACATCATTCTTTGGGGATGCTTTTCTGCAAAGGGGACAGGACGACAGCATCGTATTGAGGGGAGGATGGATGGGGCCATGTATCGCGAGATCTTGGCCAACAACCTCCTTCCCTCAGTAAGAGCATTGAAGATGGGTCGTGACTGGGTCTTCCAGCATGACAACGACCCGAAACACACAGCCAGGGCAACTAAGGAGTGGCTCCGTAAGAAGCATCTCAAGGTCCTGGAGTGGCCTAGCCAGTCTCCAGACCTGAACCCAATAGAAAATATTTGGAGGGAGCTGAAAGTCCGTATTGCCCAGCGACAGCCCTGAAACCTGAAGGATCTGGAGAAGGTCTGTATGGAGGAGTGGGCCAAAATCCCTGCTGCAGTGTGTGCAAACCTGGTCAAGACCTACAGGAAACGTATGATCTCTGTAATTGCAAACAAAGGTTTCTGTACCAAATATTAAGTTCTGCTTTTCTGATGTATCAAATACTTATGCCATGCATTAAAATGCAAATTAATTACTTAAAAATCATAAAATGTGATTTTCTGGATTTTTGTTTTAGATTCTATCGTATCTGAAGATTATGCCTTTGTTAAATGTTTTGGAGGAACAAAGAATGTTGTTTTATGATCTTAGTTCAAATGTAGCGTTGGGAGGGTGATGCCCCAGGGGAGACTGGTGATTGGCCAGAAGAGGGGAGTCACTCCTCTTTTTGCATTGTTTATAAATAGGGGGTAAACGATGAGACGGCAGAACGGCCATAACAATCTGGGGAGCCGTTCTCCGGACATCGCGAGTCTGTATCTATGCTGTAAATTCGTTATTTTAATAAAAGCCTCGAACACGATGCAGCATAACGGACTTTTTGTTGACAGCAATAATTGCCACCACTCATCATATACGACATAATGGCGCCCAACGTGGGGCTGGGTTTGCATCTCTTCTGTGTTTCAGTCAACCGACAGGCTAACTCTCTGAAGCATGGCCGAAAGGGTGAGTTTTTCTTACCGCTTCGGAGGTTGGTTAGATTGGATATGACTTGTGTACACTGAGGAGATGTACCATTTCGACCTTGCCTCGGGTGGTGTTATTGCTGGTCGACTGGAGTCTGCTAAAATTTATTCCATCAAGAACGGCAGTTAATTGGAATGTAGAGCATTAAACGGTAGGATTTGAGTATTGAAAGTGTATAATTCATTGGTAATGGATTGGTAGAGAATAAAGGTTGGAAGATGTCTGCATAGTTAGGGCACCGTGAATACGGAAAAGACCTCTTGATCGAGGCGATTCTTTAGGAATGGGCTACAAATCCGGACTTAGTTAGATTGGGTCAGGTTGATTCCTTAAGCGGGAATTATGAAGTGAATGGTTGTATTTATGTTATACTTCTTCTATAGCCGACGGGAGATATGTTGGGGATAACCGCTTGATATGAGATTCATCTTTCAAGGCAACAAAAAGTTAGACGGAGATAATTGCGATGATGATGATTTGGCCACGGTGCGGGATGTTCATTTGTGTTGTAGGCCGCAGTTAGCTGGAGGCTAGGGCTAAGGCTGGATTGTTACGGGTCACGTGGTACATCGTGGCTAAATGCTAATGCTACATGCTAATTGTGTTTTGTGCCACGGTGTACCTTAGGCTAAGCTAAATGCTAATGTTGAAGGCTAATTGTGTGGTGTGCTACATGCTAACGGATATCCTTAGAGATTCCATTGCGATGGATTAAAGTCTCTTAAACTTGTCACTGTCTGTAAGTCAGGTTGTATGTTTTGTGAGCGCTGTTAAATGTTGTTTGACTATAAGGGGGAAATGGGAAGTTACAGCTGGCTGTTATTCTTTCTGTTTGGGGAGAGAGAGTAGAGAATCATTCTTTCACGGGGAAAAGGTATTTTTGAATGGTTGTGTGCATGCGTTTAATTTTGCGACACTACACTACAGAAAGGGGAGTTTATGGCACGAGATTAGGGAACGTTTTGTTTTACGGCACTAAACGACACCACGAGGGGATGCTAAAACTCAAGCATGAGGTTAAAATGATATTTGCGCATGCGTGGATTTCTGTAAAACAACACATTGGTTAAACTGCAGGGGGAGACAGAGGAACACAGACGACGGAACAAATACGCATAAAGAGATTTTAACACGAATCTTATAAGTTTAAACGGCGGTGGGTTAAGATGAAACTTGTTTTGGGACCTATTGAATTTATAAATTAAATATATGATAATGGATTATAATGGATTGAATTAAATAATTAAATAACGGATTAAAATAATGTTTTTGAGCGATCTATTTAGTTCTGAGTTTAGTCTTAGAGTGAATAATGTAGAACGAATGAATATTGAATGGTTGGAAATACTCAGTGATTGCATTAACTGCTGAAATCGTGTGTGTTTCTATGTTTTTGTGAAATATGAGAGGAACATGGAACGGCGAGACGAGAGAGAGAGGAGGGGCTGACGTGTGCGTGGCGTGACGTCACATGACGTGACATCACGTGACGCAGCAGAGGATCGGATCAGGCTAGTACACAAAATCATCCTAACAAAATATGTGATGTTATGACAATTTCACATAGACTTGGCAAATGCTATTTCAGGAAAAATTGCATTTTGGAAGCTCTGTGTATCACTGGGGTTTGATTACAGATGTGTTGGGAATCAAGGATGGATTGAGGATTCTTCTGTAAATTTAAGATAATTAGAGCTGATAGAGCAAGGGGTTATGGGAATTGGAGTATTGAAGGGTTGTAAGGTTAGAAGGCTTTGTTTATGGGTATTTTAGTCTGAAGATGACTAACTTGCATTTACTTGCAGTTGATGGGTTGTGGTAAAATAGCCAACACTAATTGATAAATTGGTGATATATGAATAAAGAATTGGTTTTAAATTATTCATAATTTTTAATTGAGTTTTTAATTGGTTTTTATTTTTAATTAAAGGGTTTTTGAATAAGGCATTTAATTGAATTTTTAATATTCATATTTTATTTAATTTGATTTTTTGGGGAGAAAAAAAAAAAAAAAAATTTTTAAATTTTTTTAAATTTTTTTGGGGGGTTTGTTAGGGTTATATTAATAATTTAAGGGGGGAAGCCAGAGGCTATACAGTCTAAAATAACATAGTTCACAATAAAGGAATTTAAAAGGGTTGATATAGGGGAAAATTGACTAAAATAGTAATTATTTAACTAAGGTAGTGTTAGGAGAGACTAATGGCAGATGTTAGTACACCTTTCTCACATACGGATTCAGCAAAAAGACACCCACCTTACGAGAAGGAAGCTTTCAGTGATCATCTAGCATGGTGATTATGGCATCAGAGATGAAGACGAATACGAGCAGAAACGACGATGAAGATGAATTCAAAACTCCAGAAGGAAGGAAAACCGGGATGTCTGGGAACTTAAGGAGAAGAGGATGATGAAGATGAGAGTGATTGATGAGAGGTCATGGGTGGAGGTGACTCTGTGATCAGAGGGAAGTGGCAAGAGAGGAAAGAAGAAATGGATACTAGAGATTTGATCTCTGATGAAAGTTGAAGGTACAAGAGCAAAGAAGAAATGGAGAAGTGGAAGAAGTAACACGACTGGATGAAGACCTCAAGAATTGAAGGAGAAGAATAATACAGTGAGGCCAAAGGAAAGGCCACTGGTAAGAAGATGATATTTCAAGAACAGAACTTAGAAGATAACCTTTTGAAGAATACTGATAGGTCCACAACGAGAAGAACCGGACGAAGAAAACTCAATCAAAGACAACTTATAACTGGTGGTGGAGAAGAAGAAAAGAAGTGTTGGTTATGAAGAATCAGAGTGAATCAAATCAACAATCACTGTTACAGCTTCAACTGAACAATATCAAATGCAATTGTATCAGTCAAGGGGGGTACCAGGTGTTATATCCACAGCCAAGGTCTGGACAGACACAGAATTGGAGAGGAAGAGAAAATAGCCAACAATTGAAGTAAAAACAACCGACCATTAGAAGTGATAGTGAATAGGGGAAAAACTTATCTGGGTTCAGTCTAAAGAGGTTAAACATATCACTCTGTAAAATAAACTAATTAGGTTAGGATAGGGATTGGAAGTAGTAAAACAGTTTAATTACTCTTAAGGAATCAATTGAGCTCTGCTATAGAAGTCAAATAGGAATTAAAAGAGACAATATACCAATGACATTGTGGGAAGAGATGCATGGTGTAAATTGAAGTGTTCAATCAGAGGCACACTAGACGACTGACTGTCTGGTAGAATATTTTAAGAAGTAGGGTTTTTTGGGAATCATTTGCTTAAAAGATAATATCATAGGAAGGATGATAATGTATTAGATTACCTGTTAGACAATCTGTCTGGGAAAATAAACTTAATAGAGTGACTGTTATTCTGGGTTACATTCTGACACAAAGAGATTTGAGGTTAGGCTAAAGGTGTTTAGTCGGTTTTGCCAAGTCTGTGTGTAATGAGTCAGAAGCAGGTGGGGAACTTTCCCAATCACATAGTCTAAACATTTGGTGGTAGGGGATTTTGTGAAAATCAGGGGAAAAGGTTTTAAATGTTATGAGAGAAAAGATTAGATTAAAATAAGTTAGGAGTAGATTAGGGTTGAAGGAACTCTGAGACAGTAAGCTAAGTTTTAACGTTAGTAGTAAGAGAGAGAGAGAACCGTAATGAATGACACTTTAGAATAGGAAGATCAAGGTAATTGTGGGTACCTTTTGTTATAATCAAAAGGTTTAAAGTTTAGAGGTAGAACTGAAAGGGGGAAAAAGTGACACTAGTGGTGATGGATGGAAGTACAAGTAAAGAGTTCAGAGCTTTGGGAAAACTAGGTTGTTTATAGGAGTCCAGCATCAATTATAGGGGGAAAATACTGTTATTAGGGTTAGGAGAATAATAATTATAATATGCCATTTAGGATGATGACGTTTCTTTCACAGAGATAGAGAGAGAGATAATTAGGGAGAATATGTGTACTTATCTAGTGAAAGCATTAAAATTTGTTTTGGTTAAGAATTATTGGTTAAAGGGCTATGTAATTTGTAAGGTGACGCTTATAATGGAAGATTTGAAGTCTGTAGAAGTTTCCACAGTCACAGAGGGAGTTAAGGATAAGTTTATTACAGTAGTCACTCCAACAGTGAATAATACACATAGGATATGGGTAGCTTTTCCACTAGAAGGAATTAAGGGTTTTAATTCATCAACTAAATCAACGACGGTAATGGTAACTTTGGAAAGAAATTAATGACTCAGGAGTTTATGTTACGGATGGAGAGGGCTGTCAATGATAGTACGAATAGGATTAAAATAGGAGAGCAGATAGAAACAATATAGATTAATCTGAAATGGAGAATATAGATTCATCATGGAAGCTGCAGGATGGGGTCTTTTGATTTTGATGACAGAGGGGGGGGGTATCTGATCAGTACTGCTCGTTCCTCTGTTGTGAAAATTAGAGATAGATTAACTCATTCTGTAAGGTCAGTGAGGAATCTTGAGGGTTGATGTCTGTTGGGGATGCCAGCCCAAGACGTGTTAGACGGTCGCGCGGCCTCTATCGGGTGTGGGTAAGTCTTATGCTTTGTCATGGCTGTGGTATCGGCAACAGTCATTGACAGATAAAATAATGTCGTTGTCAGAACAGTGGTTTAAGCCTAGGTTTAAGTAGTGTTCTTGGGTAAATGGTTTACCCTATGGGAATTGTTAAATGGGAAAGGAAAATCAGGTAACAACGGAACCATGAAGTATTCAGGTGAACCAGTGAGGATAAAAGTTGTTGTTGTTCTAATAAAACATATGAGGTAAGGGGTATGTTTATGGGAATATCAGAGTGTGATGAGTATAGGATAACCTTGGATAAGTATGACCTTAAGGGTAGTAATGACAAATAATAGGTTATTTTTTATATATCAGGTAGTAAGAAGAGCAGGACTTTGATGGTTAAAAGATTAGCTTTTGACTGACAATGTGACTATGGGAATTTTAGAGATATTTGGTGGGTTTGTGATGATAGAGTATATTCTTACCCTATGGGGGACAGGATGTTGTTACAGGTCAACGTTTAAGCTTCCATATGAGGTTTTTACCATTAAAAGAGGAGTGGTACCAACACAGAAATCTGAAGCTAGGGTTGAAAATGGGGTGAAAAGAGACATGGCTACATGTCATAGTCTTCAAGCCTATCATTGAAGGGTAAGTCTAAGGGAGAAGGGGGGACTTCATTCATGGTATGGTGTAACATTTGGGAAGATCATATTGATAAATATTAGTTATACTTTGAGTCCAGATAGTTCAGATAAGATCACTGGGGTTATAGATGCATTATAAGGGATGTGTTTGGGAGATCTGAGAAGATTTGGTTGCAAGATCAATTAGGCCAGTAGGGGCAGTGATGGGTCAGATTTTAGTTTCAGCTTTGATAACACTGGGTGATGTTTGTAATTTGTTACTTACCTTTGAGAAAGTTATGATATTGAGATAGGTTGGAGAATGATTCCTGGAGACAACATTCAGATGCCGGTGTTGACTGTTCCTGATCTGGAGGAAGATGGATGGACTACTGATGGATAAATATCATTTTTTATTTTTTTTATGAGTTGATTATTTTTCAAAAAAATTTTTTTCAATAGTAGGGTGATGTTGGTATGATTTATGAATCAAGGGGGGGATAGGTTAATGTGATTCATACATCATTTATAGGTCATTTTTATATTCTTAAATTGATGTTGAGGTTTAATTTGAAAATGTTGTTTTGCAAAAGATACTGTTTGGTCGTTTATTTTCTTGTCATTCCAGAAGCATTTGGGAGAACATGTGGAGATTGGAATACTCAAACAAAGACAATATGAAGGGACAATATGACTGGAGGAGATGAAACAAGGAGGGTGTGGCTGATTCCATCATCAACAAGTCCATTGGAAGAGGACACTACAGGGAGATGAAGTGTAGTGGACTACATTCCAGTGTTTGCAATGAAATATAGACATGTGTAATACATAATTGTGTAATAGTCTCAGGTATTAATTTTTGTAGAATGATGTTTGATGTTATTGAATACAGGGGAGGATCTTAGATGTTTTTGTTTATTTCGGTGAATGTTTAGGGACAGAGAGGCTAGGAAGGGAGAGTTTCATTTTCAGGTCCTATGGGTTGACCAGCCTGAGAGTGGATGTTTCTGGATAGGATTTTGTTTGCAGGGGAAACATGTGTATTTAATGGCATCATAGTTTCAAATGTATTTACATGGTTTATGAGTTTATCTGGAGTACCGCGGTGGTTGCCTGGGGCAGAGGGACCGTGAGAGAATTTTACTGTCTTGATTGATGGATGGATGGATTTGGAACAAAGGTTGCCGGACAGGTTTTTCGCTCTCACACTCCATAAAGATTTATTCATAAGTCATAGTAATGTATTTACACTCCATAAACAGGTATTTCATAGAAAGGTATTTACACTCTAGAGGAGAATGTGTTTGGTTTAATGTTAAAGATACTCAATGAGATAAATGGTTAATAGTCATAATCTTATTCTGTTTGTTTTCGAGACGTTTATTTCGTCTCGAAAGGGGGGAATATCGTATCTGAAGATTATGCCTTTGTTAAATGTTTTGGAGGAACAAAGAATGTTGTTTTATGATCTTAGTTCAAATGTAGCGTTGGGAGGGTGATGCCCCAGGGGAGACTGGTGATTGGCCAGAAGAGGGGAGTCACTCCTCTTTTTGCATTGTTTATAAATAGGGGGTAAACGATGAGACGGCAGAACGGCCATAACAATCTGGGGAGCCGTTCTCCGGACATCGCGAGTCTGTATCTATGCTGTAAATTCGTTATTTTAATAAAAGCCTCGAACACGATGCAGCATAACGGACTTTTTGTTGACAGCAATAATTGCCACCACTCATCATATACGACAATTCCATCTCTCACAGTTGAAGTGTACCTATGATAAAAATTACAGACCTCTACATGCTTTGTAAGTAGGAAAACCTGCAAAATTGGCAGTGTATCAAATACTTGTTCTCCCCACTGTATGTATGTCACCATGTACATCCTGGGACCATGTAGTTGCTCATACCGAGCGGGGGGGGGATATGTCAATCTCCATACACAGTTTAAGGACGGGTGGAGTATTGTGAAAGTAGGGAATTACCAGAAATGGTAGTGCGACCCATATAAGGGTAGGTACTGTCTGAAAGTCTGAATTACGCTAAAACCGGTTACAGACCTGACAAGTGAGATATCCTCTTCAACTGGGGCACCCTATAGAGTAAACCTTTCTGAGGGAGGTAGTGAGACCGGGGCTGTGGTGAAGATAGTGCAAACTATAGACCTGAAGAAAGTAGGACAGGTGGAGACGGGGTGTAGAAATCTTGACCTGTGGTTGGAATGGATTCAGTATACGGCAAGAACTGTCTAGAGAGGACTGTTATGCCTGTAGGACAGCCAAACCAAGGTTAACAACTACTCCGTTCCCCTTGACGGGCTTTAACTCTCCGTCAGGTTTATCCTGCATGATTAAATTGTTCAAGTCACCTGGGAATGTGGTGAAGGAGTCTTGTAGTAACTTGCACTATCTGTATCCCCCGATAACATTGTCACCCCGACCTAGGTTACCTCCGTTTGAAGTCTCAGGGGATTCTTATTGTTTTTCTAGGACTAATAAGATAGGACACAGGGTAGGGCACTCCCACACAGAGAATGTCACAACTAAACAGACCATGACTAATCTCTCCTCTTTGTTGCAGCCAGAGGATTTTAGGAACCAAAACCAGGCCCGTGCTGACATCTGGTGGTTGTGTGGGGATAACAGATTGTGGCCTCACCTACATACGCAAACAATCAAACGTGTCAGAGGCTGGTGAGTTGTCACGTAGAAAGCGGGACCTCCTCCCGGGATCCTTTCATGAAAGGATATATATATTGATGGGATAGGAGTACCTCGAGGGGTTCCAGAAGAATTAAAGGGATTGGCTGAGCAGACAGCGGCAACCAGCTTAATGGCATGGCAGAATAGAATAGCTTTAGATATGCTTTTGGCAGAGCGGGGCAGAGTTTGTGTTCTGTTTGGATCTATGTGCTGTACTTTCATCCCCAACAATACAGCACCGGACGGGTCCGTGACCAAAGCGCTTCAGGGACTCACCACGCTGGCGAACGAACTGGCTGAGAACTCTGGTATTGATAGCTCACTAAACGGTTGGTTGGATAACATATTTGGTAAATGGAAAACTATTGTTGTAACTATTTTAGGAGCGGCAATCGCGTCTATGGCTATGCTTGTTCTTTGTGGATGTTATCTTATTCCCTGTGTCCGAGGGTTGGTGAGCAAGGCGATGGAGGAGGCGGTTTCCCAACAGATGGTGAGATACGGCCCAATCCCGGACGCCGACCTAAGGAATGAAGGATATGACCTACCAGGCTTGGTGGAGGATGACGACGATTCAGATAGTTTGACACTGGATGTTTTCCTTATCCAATTTCTACTTGCAGGCTATCCAATTCCTACTTGCAGGCTATCCAATTCCTGCTAATAGACTGGTCCAACAGTATATTTCAGGTGATTATAGGCAAACCAATTCCTACTTTTGGAGACACCACTGTGCTCCCATTGATCAATGTTAACTGGTCAGATTCATTATTATAGGGAAATAGTTCTGCCAAATTGAACACCATCATTTTGTGGATGAGGAGGACAAGAGATCTTTCACCATTAAGGCTTGGCTGAAAAACAGACAGTCCCTCACAGAGGTCTTTCACCATTAAGGCTCGGCTGTAAAACAGACAGTCCCTCACAGAGAGGTCTCTTAAATGTTTTAAGTAGTGGCCAGAGGGATGTCCGAGTCCATCCGGGTCACAGCACCAAATGTTGTTGAAATTAAGATCCAAAGATGAAGGCAGAGATTATTTAATTGTGTAATAGAAAAATATTTAATCAAGCAGCTGCAGGGGAGATTATTTTGATTTCACAGGGAAGAATTTAAAGAATAAATGGTTACATGTCCCTTATATAGTGGGAGGTGATAATACAATCATATTGTCACACAACCGTTATTTTATACAAACAACAGTCCCAGAACACAACGGCCTTGTGTCAGGGTGCAGATACACCAGGAGTCTATGAAAGGCATAACATCACAGTCCAACACAGAACACATCCCTTGAGAAGTTACAACAGCTCACCCCAAATTCTGGCACCACACTAGCTTTCACTCAAATGTGAGGGGCTGATGCTCATTGGCTAGGGGGTGAAATGGAGAGAGGGCAGTAATTCTGCATGTATGAACTACACATTGACACATACAGCCCAAAGCGGGAGGTTTAAAAAATACGTTCTTAGTCGCCAAAGTAACGGAGCATGTTTTTAACATTTATAGCCCTTATTACTTAACCCATAGTACTTAACCATTATAACCCTTATAACCCTCATTACTTAACCCTTATAACCCTTATAACCCTTATTACTTAACCATTATAACCCTTAAAACCCTTATAACCCTTATTACTTAACCATTATAACCCCTATAACCCTTATAACCCTTATTACTTAACCATTATAACCCTTATAACCCTTATAACCCTTATAACCCTTATTACTTAACCATTATAACCATTATAACCCTTATAACCCTTATTACTTAACCATTATAACCCGTATAACCCTTATAACCCTTATTACTTAACCATTATAACCCTTATAACCCTTATAACCCTTATTACTTAACCATTATAACCCTTATAACCCTTATAACCCTTATAACCCTTATTACTTAACCATTATAACCATTATAACCCTTATAACCCTTATTACTTAACCATTATAACCCTTATAACCCTTATAACCCTTATTACTTAACCATTATAACCCTTAAAACCCTTATAACCCTTATTACTTAACCATTATAACCCCTATAACCCTTATAACCCTTATTACTTAACCATTATAACCTTTATAACCCTTATAACCCTTATTACTTAACCATTATAAACCGTATAACCCTTATTACTTAACCATTATAATCATTATAACCCTTAATACTTAACCATTATAAACCTTATAACCCTTATTGCTTAACCATTATAACCCTTATAACCCGTATAACCCTTATTACTTAACCATTATAACCCTTATAACCCTTATAACCCTTATAACCCTTATTACTTAACCATTATAACCATTATAACCCTTATAACCCTTATTACTTAACCATTATAACCCTTATAACCCTTATAACCCTTATTACTTAACCATTATAACCCTTATAACCCTTATAACCCTTAATACTTAACCATTATAAACCTTATAACCCTTATTGCTTAACCATTATAACCCTTATAACCCGTATAACCCTTATTACTTAACCATTATAACCCTTATAACCCTTATAACCCTTATTACTTAACCATTATAACCCTTATAACCCTTATAACCCTTATAACCCTTATTACTTAACCATTATAACCATTATAACCCTTATAACCCTTATTACTTAACCATTATAACCCTTATAACCCTTATAACCCTTATTACTTAACCATTATAACCCTTAAAACCCTTATAACCCTTATTACTTAACCATTATAACCCCTATAACCCTTATAACCCTTATTACTTAACCATTATAACCTTTATAACCCTTATAACCCTTATTACTTAACCATTATAAACCGTATAACCCTTATTACTTAACCATTATAATCATTATAACCCTTAATACTTAACCATTATAAACCTTATAACCCTTATTGCTTAACCATTATAACCCTTATAACCCGTATAACCCTTATTACTTAACCATTATAAACCTTATAACCCTTATAACCCTTATTACTTAACCATTATAACCCTTATAACCCTTATTACTTAACCATTATAAACCTTATAACCCTTATTACTTAACCAGTATAACCCTTATAACCCTTATTACTTAACAATTATAACCATTATAACCCTTATTACTTAACCATTATAAACCTTATAACCCTTATTACGTAACCATTATAACCATTATAACCATTATAACCCTAATTACTTAACCATTATAACCCTTATAACCCTTATTACTTAACCATTATGACCCTTATAACCCTTATTACTTAACCATTATAACCCTTATAACCCTTATAACCCTTATTACTTAACCCTTATAACCCTTATAAGCCTTATTACTTAACCAGTATAACCCTTATAACTAGGGGTGTAACGATTCGTTTTAACAACGATTCGATTTGTATCACGATTCGTGGTTGTCGATACGATTCAAGGACGATATTGGTTCATTTAGAACGATACGATCCGAAACGATTCAGTGACTTGAAATCGATTCAGTAACCTTTTAGCCAAAAATTCAACCAGTGTGACTGAAATAAATACCTGGATACTGGATAGTGCAGGTGAGGTTTCCTAGATTCCTGTTTCTTGTAAGGACCGCAATGGTGGCTTGATAATTTCTCGCTCGTCGGCTTCTCCTCTGTCGTCCGCCATGCTATGTTTTGTTGTCTTTGCGCCTTTGCGCTGCTGCTGGCGCGGGGCGATGATGTCACGGATAGGCAGACTGAATCTAGTAATGTTTAAAGCCTTTATCATTAAAAGTGCTAAGAAAAAACATCCATATAAAGTCTGACGTGCTTAAATCCAATGGGTTATTTCCTAGTATCGATACAATCGATTTATTACATTTTAAAACGATGTTAGATTGATATATGTTGTCCAAAAGGCCAACTCGCCGAGCACAGATCGATGTAGTTGGATCATAGGAATAAAAATAGATACATCGATGTAGTAGATGGATCGTTACACCCCTACTTATAACCCTTATAACCCTTATTACTTAACCATTATAAACCTTATAACCCTTATTACTTAACCATTATAACCCTTATAACCCTTATTACTTAACCATTTAAACTATTATAAACCTTATAACCGTTATTATTTAACCATTATAACCATTAGAAACCTTATAACCCTTATTACATAACCATTATAACCATTATAACCCTTATAACCCTCATTACTTAACTATTATAACCCTTATAACCCTTAGTACTTAACCATTATAACCCTTATAACCCTTATTACTTAACCATTATAACCCTTATAACCCGTATTACTTAACTATTAAAACCCTTATAACCCTTATTACTTAACCATTATAACCCTTATAACCCTTAATACTTAACCATTATAACCCCTATAACCCTTATTACTTAACCATTATTACCATTATAACCCTTATTACTTAACCATTGTAAACCTTATAACCCTTATTACTTAACCAGTATAACCATTATAACCCTTATTACTTAACCATTATAACCATTATAACCCTTATAACCCTCATTACTTAACCATTATAACCCGTATAACCCTTATTACTTAACCAGTATAACCCTTATAACCCTTATAACCCATATTACTTAACCATTATAACCATTATAACCCTTATAACCCTCATTACTTAACCATTATAACCTGTATAACCCTTATTACTTAACCATTATAACCCTTATAACCCTTATACCCTTATTACTTAACCATTATGACATTATAAACCTTATAACCCGTATTACTTAACTATTATAACCCTTATAACCCTTATTACTTAGCCATTATAACCCTTATAACCCTTATTACTTAACCATTATAACTATTATAAACCTTATAACCCTTATTACTTAACCATTATAACCATTATAACCCTTATAACCCTCATTACTTAACCATTATAACCCGTATAACCCTTATTACTTAACCAGTATAACCCTTATAACCCTTATAACCCATATTACTTAACCATTATAACCATTATAACCCTTATAACCCTCATTACTTAACCATTATAACCTGTATAACCCTTATTACTTAACCATTATAACCCTTATAACCCTTATACCCTTATTACTTAACCATTATGACATTATAAACCTTATAACCCGTATTACTTAACTATTATAACCCTTATAACCCTTATTACTTAGCCATTATAACCCTTATAACCCTTATTAATTAACCATTATAACCCTTATAACCCTTATTAATTAACCATTATAACCCTTATTACTTAACCATTATAACCAGTATAACCCTTATTTCTTAACCATTATAACCCTTATAACCCTTATTACTTAACCATTATAACCTGTATAACCCTTATAACCCTTATTTCTTAACCATTATAACCATTATAAACCTTATAACCCTTATTAATTAACCATTATAACCATTATAAACCTTATAACCATTATTACTTAACCATTATAACCCTTATAACCCTTATTACTTACCCATTATAACCCTTGTAACCCTTATAACCCTTATTACTTAACCATTATAACCCTTATAACCCTTATTACTTAACCATCATAACCCTTATAACCCTTATTACTTAACCATTATAACCATTATAAACCTTATAACCCTTATTACTTAACCATTATGACCATTATAACCCTTATAACCCTTATTACTTAACCATTATAACCCTTATAACCCTTATTACTTAACCATTATAACCCTTGTACCCCTGATAACCCATATTACTTAACCATTATGACCATTATAAACCTTATAACCATTATTACTTAACCATTATGACCATTATAAACCTTATAACCTGTATTACTTAACCATTATAACCCTTATAACCCTTATTACTTAACCATCATAACCCTTATAACCCTTATTACTTAACCATCATAACCCTTATAACCCTTATTACTTAACCATTATAACCATTATAACCCTGATAACCCTTATTACTTAACCATTATAACCATTATAAACCTGATAACCCTTATTACTTAACCATTATAACCCTTATAACCCTTATTACTTAACCATTATAACCATTATAACCATTATAACCATTATAACTTAGGGAATGTATACTCAATAGTTATGGGAATTACCACCGGACAAAACTCATCACTTCTATTAACAATCACAGTCATCTTCATCTTCATCTTCATCTGACTCATCCCCTGTTTCTCTTGGCCTCTTTCTGCTCCCCTCTCCGCTCATTTCTCCGCTCCTCTTTTGCCCTGCCCCAGCCTCTCCGTTCCTCCCTGTATCATCCTGTTTTCCATTCTGACAATCATCTGGGAACACCTTGACACCATCTTTGTAGTGCTTGCTCAGCATATTATACAGGTCTGCCAAGGTGTTTGAGGGCAATGTTTCTTTCCCCGTTTCCTCTTTGTTCTCACCCCAGTGTGCTCCGGCCACCCACTTTCCCTGGTTGTTTTTACAGCAGTAGGCTGTCCACAGGAGAGATGGGATGTTCACTGAGTTGTTCAGTTCGTTGTTCGTACTGGGCGCTGCTCCAGTCACCACATAGGCCTTTATCTTCCTGTTGCTGTCAAGACAGTCCGTCTTAAGCTTTTTTCTGACACTGCACTCCATTGTACGCCAGCTGACTCGGTTGAAGGATCTTTCCTGGGGAACAGCGTTTGTCAGGGTGAAAGTGGAATTCTTGGTTTCCTTATCAGGCGCATACGAACATGGGAATAGATGACCTCTGTCTATTTCCATGTTTTTTATTTTTACATTGTAGTTCGCGTCCGCAGCCTGTTTTATGACGTTTTGATCCACCTTCATGTCAGGTAGGTTTTTTATATCTTCGAGCTGCAGAAACATCAGTCATACATTATCTCTTTAAAACGTTCATACATTATCTCTTTAAAAAGTTCATAAATTAACTCTTTAAAAAGTTCATACATTATCTCTTTAAAACGTTCATACATTATCTCTTTAAAACGTTCATACATTAACTCTTTAAAATGTTCATACATTAACTCTTTAAAAAGTTCATACATTGTGTGTTCCCCATTCTAAAGTAGAACTGTAATTTTACTTTCAGAAATATTGTCCAGAAATGACCTCATTGGACAGAAATGGGCACTCCTCCCCACACTCATGAGTAAACACATATAATGTTTCCCTGAATCAAAGGATTTCTGTAGTTTCATGAAATAAGACATTGATTCATAGTATATCATATGTCCCACAAGCCAACATTCAAGGCAACACTTTATGTAAACAATTAGTAAATAGATGTCCACACCTATAAATACCTATAAATACCAAACAGAAAGGTAATTTTACATGAAGTAAAATTGTGTGACCTGCTTCAGTTCTTTAACATTTCTATGGTAGTTGAAGAAGTTACAAATGTTTTACTTAAACAAAGCAGTCACTTTAAATATTCTACATGAAGGTAGGGTAGCCTGGGGAACAAAGTAACACAGGGTCAGTTGTAACCGCTAAATAACTCCAATTAGAAACCACTTAAAGCTCTTATTCAAGGTGCTAATGCTTGGTTAGTGTCTCTACATGCCCAAGAGGTTTTGTTTAAATCCATTAATTACTTTTAGTTTTATGGACAAAAAAAGGGGTTTGAGGCCCTAAAGTAAATATACTTGCCGCCTCTTCTTTTTTTAAAAATTATTGACCTGTGGAACATTCACCTACTGGGTCAATTGTAACATTTAACTTAAATCACATTGTCATAATAAACTAAAGCCTAAAAGTGTTACTTTGTTCCCCAGTCTCCCCTACTCTTACTGAGGAAAGGCCTCCTCAACTGAAGAATCTACAGCTGCTGAGGTGTTAATCAGTCCAGTGCTGCTCTGACCACAGTGTTGTTAGGAAGCACATTTTCTAACACTACATACACAGCCTTGTCAACTCTTACTGTGAACTACTTCTATTACTGGAAATAAACTCAGCAGTGGTCAGACCACAGAATACACCAACATAAACGACACCAATAAATGAAATCCATTATTTGCCATTTTCTGGATTCCAGTAAGTGTGTTAGAGGAGGAGTTTATGCAAATCAACCCTATCTGTCTTGACGTCTGAAGGAGGAGTCTCTGAAAACCTATTTAAAGCAGTCTGTCTTGTCTCAGCTCAGCAGGCTCCAGTCTACCAACTGGTCTCTGTAACTTCATATTTGTCTCTGTGGTGTCCAGTCTTCAGGTGATGATGGGGGTATTGAATCATCTCTCTGCTCTCCTCCTCCTCTCTCTCCTTCCTCATTCTCTCTCTGAGGTGGTGAACAGGTTCGATCCAAAGTGCAGTCATTTCTTCCTGAATGGGACAACTCCAAATATCACAGGTATTTTGGTTGGTGGGAGAGTCCAGAACCAGAACCGCTACAAACCGATTTGCCAGAAGTACAAGAACAGCTACAGGTTTGCAACTCTCTACGACACGACCAACAAGATCCCTGTGTTCTCAGCCTACACCTTCACTGGTCCTCCTACGGACCCAAGACCAGATCTACCCTGGATGATCGAGCCCCAGGTAGGCTTAATGTTTTGTCACATAACATAACATTTGTATTTGTTAACTGTCTGTGATATGTAGCAGTAATGTTAACAGAATATAGAACTACCACTATAGAGGGTATAGAGACTTGATTGACTGTCTTGATTGTGGATTGTGACCCCCCCCAAAGAGGGTTTATTGTACCTTGTTGTTTCCTGCAGCTCAACGAGGTAGACAACAACCCTGAAATGGTGGTGGATCATCCATTCCCACACCAGGCTGGGAACAACGACTATAAGAATTCAATAGACAGTAATGGGGTGAACAGAGGTCACCTCTTCCCAAATTTACATGCGAATGACCTTGAAACTCAGGAGTCCACCTTTACCCTGACCAACATCGTTCCCCAGGTGGTGTCCTTCAACGGGGGCAGCTGGAACGATATGGAGTGTAAGGTCAGAAATACTCTTAAGGATAACTGTAAGGATGCTAATAACAACATAGAGGCCTATGTGGTGACTGGAGCAGTGCCCAGTGAGAGCAACACACTGAACAACCGAGTGAACATCCCGGATCTCCTGTGGACAGCCTACTGCTGTTACAACAACAAGAAGAAAACGTGGATTGCCAAAGCACACTGGGGTGAGAACAAAGAGGATGTAAAGGAAAAAAACAAAAAACAAAATACATTGCCTTCTGAAACCTTGGCAAAGCTGTATGAGAAGTTGAGCGAGCACTACCCAGGTGTCCAGGTGTTCCCAGATAAGTGTTCAGTTGATATTCCGAAAACGCTTCGCCTCGTGGGTGGGGATGTACTCATGGATGAGGATGTACATGACCATTGTGTCTATGATGATGATTGTGTCTGTTCCTCTGTGGGGATCAAAGGTCATTACCTACCTGTTGTATTGTTTTCTGTGCTGGTGATGAGGATGTTGTAACGCGTGACTCCGTCAGGCCAAGTAGGTAATAATGGTCCTGGTTTAATCTGACCTGAAATTCAATACTTTCTGACCAATCAGCACAGTACTGTTCTACCATGCTTAATGTAGAATGACTCCGTCTATTATTTGTAACGCTATATCTCTTGTTAAAGGGGCAATCTGTGATTACTGTATCCAGTTTTGGACTTTTACAGACATTATATGTACCAATTGATTCTTAAAGAATATAACTGAGTAGCTGATTTGGTTTTGGGTGTTGAGATTAGATTTGACCTGACCTGAAATTCAAGCTGTGATCGACATCATACATGATAATTCAAGAATATATATATATATATATATATATATCATGTTAATCTCCGGATCAACTTCATACAAATGTATTTTGAAACAAATCTTTAAAATAATTGGTGTGTTTACATGCTTAGACTAGACTCACTTTGATTACAATATAATTTGTGAATGTATGTTTCATCCTTCTCATTAACAATAATGAAATAACATTTGAATGTGTCTGTGTGTGTTGTGAAAAAGAGATTGCACCTTTTGTAAGCAACAGGTAGTGGACATTAACCTGCTACTCTGGTAGTGAGGATCTGCTCTGTCTTCATGTCTTCCACTGAAGTGGAGAAAAATCTGTTTGATTTATTTAATGATTGATAGCAGCTCAACAATGGGACTCTTTGTTGTCTTTGGACTTGGAAAAAAGGGGAATATTAAAATATGTTTTTCCTGGTTCAAGTGAGGCTGAACAAGGAATGAAAACTCCCCTGTTGGATATCATTTGATCATTGTTAGACAATGTGAGTTTTTTTACAGTACACAAAGCATGTCCCTAATCAATCGAAAGCGAATTATCAGATTTCAAGAATTATTACGTTAAAAACCAGCAATGACAAAGAAAGTTAGAATGTTGGCTTCCATCCTTCTCTCTATATTTCCCTCACTCAATCTTTTCTCTCTCTCTCTCTCTCTCTCTCTCTCTCTCTCTCTCTCTCTCTCTCTCTCTCTCTCTCTCTCTCTCTCTCTCTCTCTCTCTCTCTCTCTCTCTCTCTCTCTCTCTCTCTCTCTCTCTCTCTCTCTCTCTCTCTCTCTCTCTCTCTCTCTCTCTCTCTCTCTCTCTCTCTCTCTCTCTCTCTCTCTCTCTCTCTCTCTCTCTCTCTCTCTCTCTCTCTCTCTCTCTCTCTCTCTCTCTGTTTCACTCACTCACTCACTCACTCAAATTAGGCTGTTTTTACACAGGCACATATCTTTTGACCAATCATATCAGATCTTTTCACATCTGCTCTTTTTAAGAGCTGATCTGATTGGTCAAAATACCAATGAGTGTAAAAATGATCAGAATTGGGCTGTCCATGTAAATGCAGCCCTAGTGTTCTACACACAGTTCACCAGGGGTACGTTCAGCTCGCTTGGACGTTTGCTACGTTACGGAATGGTTGGAACTGAACGACACGTTTTCTCAAAACGTTCTTGTACTTTCTTGAACAGACTTTGAGATACATTTGCTCCGTTCGGTGGGTGTGCCAGTGTGGCTTGAAGCAATGAGTGACGTATTTAAAGGGCAACGGTGCATTTTGAACCCACAACCCAACCGTTCCCCGTTTTTTCAACTGGTTGTTCAGTCCAGCACCATTTCTATTCAACTGAACGTTCTATTACGTTTTAATGTACTGAACGTTCTATTACGTTTTTATGTCCTGAACGCAGCCCTGCATTGTCAGCCTGGTTTCAGTTTTCAAGCTTCCACCGTCACATGCTGTATTATAAAAATCACCTTTATAATAAAGTATTTGCAGGTTAACAATGTGACCATTAGCCAAGATTCGGGACGAGATTCACTAACAGTAGTGGAAAGCACCTCCGCCACTCGTTGGGCCCAATGCTGTGTTGCTTGATAGACTAGTGGGCCAGTACGCCTACGTGTGGAAGGTGAGAGAGTGTGAGGACGCCATGCTCCTTATTTGATATTTTTCCCTTTTCACCAAGTTTAGAATTATAAACTAATAGAAGTGGAAGACTATTGCGAACACTGCTCCAGATCACTTGATATTCACAGAGAGAGAGAGACTATACTTTCATTATTGTAGTATTAAAACAGATTCTGCTAATGTCTCCAGACATAAAGTGTAGTAGAATTGCAAGACGTGTTTATAAAGACAAAAAGGAAGAAGAAGAAACGTATCTGATATAGCCTATAAGCTAGGCCTACTCTCTGCCACTACATGCTCAGCCATGCATTGAAGAAACGTATCTGATATAGCCTATAAGCTAGGCCTACTCTCTGCCACTACACGCTCAGCCATGCATTGAAAACCACAGTCTGTTTTGCCAACAGTGATTGCCATAATTTGGGATAATAACATAACTCAATCTACTCATCACCTTATGCTGTATTACATTAGTCTTACAATGCGATGATGGATGCTTGGAATGCTTTATTATAAAGGTGCATTTTTATGGTGAAAATTAGCTTCCCCAAACTTGAAACTCACGAGCCGCCTATGGGAGACGGGAGAGAGACAGAGAGGGAGAGAGAGGGACCCGTCTTAACTCAAACTGTCTATCGTACAGCAGAGCACGTGTCCAACTCCAAACCCCCACAACTGAATAGCTAAGACCATATCATGTATGTATGTAATGGGGTTCTCAGAGTTAAGGAATGAGAGAGGAATGGGGTTCTCAGAGTGAAGGAGTGATGGAGGAATGGGGTTCTCAGGGTGAAGGAGGATAGAGGAATGGGGTTCTCAGAGTGAAGGAGGATAGAGGAATGGGGTTCTCAGAGTGAAGGAGTGAGAGAGGAATGGGGTTCTCAGGGTGAAGGAGTGAGAGAGGAATGGGGTTCCCAGAGTGAAGGAGTGATTGAGGAATGGGGTTCTCAGGGTGAAGGAGTGATAGAGGAATGGGGTTCTCAGAGTGAAGGAGTGATAGAGGAATGGGGTTCTCAGAGTGAAGGAGTGATTGAGGAAGGGGGTTCTCAGAGTGAAGGAGTGATAGAGGAATGGGGTTCTCAGAGTGAAGGAGTCAGAGAGTGATGGGGTTCTCAGGGTGAAGGAGTGAGAGAGTGATGGGGTTCCCAGAGTGAAGGAGTGAGAGAGTGATGGGGTTCTCAGGGTGAAGGAGTGATGGAGGAATGGGGTTGTGAGAGAGGAATGGGGTTCTCAGGGTGAAGGAGTGATAGAGGAATGGGGTTCTCAGAGTGAAGGAGTGATGGAGGAATGGGGTTCTCAGAGTGAAGGAGTCAGAGAGTGATGGGGTTCTCAGGGTGAAGGAGTCAGAGAGTGATGGGGTTCTCAGAGTGAAGGAGTCAGAGAGTGATGGGGTTCTCAGAGTGAAGGAGTGAGAGAGTGATGGGGTTCTCAGGGTGAAGGAGTGATGGAGGAATGGGGTTCTCAGATTGAAGGAGTGATGGAGGAATGGGGTTCTCAGAGTGAAGGAGTCAGAGAGTGATGGGGTTCTCAGAGTGAAGGAGTCAGAGAGTGATGGGGTTCTCAGAGTGATGGAGTGAGAGAGTGATGGGGTTCTCAGGGTGAAGGAGTGATGGAGGAATGGGGTTCTCAGAGTGAAGGAGTCAGAGAGTGATGGGGTTCTCAGAGTGAAGGAGTCAGAGAGTGATGGAGGTAGGGAGGAGTGTTCCTCTGTCTGGAATAACTAATCATTCTTAGTGATTGTGTCCCTAGTGGCACACTATTCCCTATGTAGTGCAGGTATGGTCAAAAGTAGTGCACTAAATATGTAACAGGGTTCCATTTGGAATGAAGCATCTGGGAGAACACATGGAGAACCCTGTACTGGGAGAACACATGGAGAACCCTGTACTGGGAGAACACATGGAGAACCCTGTACTGGGAGAACACATGGAGAACCCTGTACTGGGAGAACACATGGAGAACCCTGTACTGGGAGAACACATGGAGAACCCTGTACTGGGAGAACACATGGAGAACCCTGTACTGGGAGAACACATGGAGAACCCTGTACTGGGAGAACACATGGAGAACCCTGTACTGGGAGAACACATGGAGAACCCTGTACTGGGAGAACACATGGAGAACCCTGTCCTCACCATCTCATCAATCTATCACCGATCACTTTGCTGATCGATCAAAAAACAATAAATATCTCCAGGTCTGTTTCACAAAGGGATTTTCATTATAACAGTGTTCATACCGACACATACACACACACACACACACACAGACACACACACACACACACACACACACACACACACACACACACACACACAGACATACACACACAGACACACAGACACACACAGACACACACACATACATACACACACACACACACACACACACACAGAGAAACACACACAGACACACACAGACACAAACACACACACACACACACACACATACATACACACACACAGACAGACAGACACATACATACATACACACACACATACACACACACACACACACACACAGACACACACAGACACACACACACACACACAGAGACACACACAGACACACACACACACACACACACACACACACAGACACACACAGACACATACACACACACAGACACACACAGACATACACACACACACACACACACACACACACACACACACACACAGACACACACACACAGAGAAACACACACAGACACACACAGACACAAACACACACACACACACACATACATACATACACACACACACACACAGACAGACAGACACATACATACATACACACACACACACACACACACACACACACAGACACACACAGACACACACACACACACACACACACACACACACACACAGAGACACACACAGACACACACACACACACTCACACACACACACAGACACACACATACACACACACACACACACAGACACACACAGACACACACACACACACACACACACACACACACACAGAGACACACACAGACACACACACACACTCACACACACACACAGACACACACAGACACACACACACACACACACACACACACACAGAGACACACACAGACACACACACACACTCACACACACACACAGACACACACACACACACAGACACACAGAGACATTCACACTCAGACATACATACTTTCTGCAGTGATTGGCATTATAATGTAATTTATTTGTATGTATTTATTTTCTATTGTATAGAGTTGTCTGCTGTTGTCTGTCGCCCCCGAGTGGTTACAGTTTTTTACAATTACTTTGGCACTAATTTCAGAACCTTTACGTAATTTTTTAAAACTCTAGACACAAAACTCACAACCAATGATCAAAATGCACATTTTTCAAAACTCTAACACTTTTTTTCAATTGCTTGGATACAATACACATAAAACTAAGATCATTTGTTCATTTAACAAAAATCACCTGTTCAATTTGACACAACTTAACATCAAAGTACTACTATTTCAAAAGGCAATTCACACATTACATTTCAGATGAGTGTCTATTCATTTCATTACAATTATCCAACTATCAATTGATACAACTGCTCAAAATGATAAGTAATTGTTGCATTACTCTTAATGCATAGTTGTATGGAAACAGACAAACAATATTCCATGTTTAGATCATGAAAGTTTCAAGATAACGAGATTCATTGTCACCAATTAGCGTGGAGCATGAACCAATTAGACTACATTATCTATGGATGTAATATTTCATCATCATTCTTTATCAGACACCGTTTCTATGGTCCCATGTACCACCTTTTCAGACTATTTACAGTATTGACAGTACTGCACTGTATGGATGAAGGCCCTTGTAATTGCTTGTCCAATTCTGCCAACTTGTTACTGATGATTGAGTTCACATTATGGAACGAGTATATAAAGAATTGATTGGGATCCACTTGCAACAACATAGCGATACGTACTGTAACATGGAGCCGGTAGGTGATCCAGGTCACAATAGAGGTCAAGCAGTGGTGGGAGGAAGACGAGGAAGACGTGTTGGTCAAAGGAATGGCAGGGGACAAGCACCCCTTCTGAGAGGTGGTCGTGGGGGAACGTGGTAGAGGACAAGGCCACGGACCAAGACAGCGGCAGCAACAGCAAAGAGTGTCCAATGAAATCCGAGCAAGCATGGTTTCAGGCCCATACACAATTTACCACCCTGTATTTACCCCCATACTCTCCTTTCCTTAACCCGATTGAGGAATTTTTCTCCACATGGAGATGGAAGGTTTATGATAGGCGCCCTCATGAACAAGTCACTTTTCTCCAGGCCATGGATGACACATGCAATGACATCACGGCAGACCAGTGTCAGGGCTGGATTCGCCATGCCCGAAGGTTTTTTCCAAGATGTTTGGCTAATGAAAACATCCATTGTGATGTAGATGAGAACCTGTGGCCAAATCCACAAGACAGAGTTGATGAAAATGTAGAAGTACAGTAATCACTCCTATGTTTTGCTTTTTACAGTACAAGCAAGCAAGTTGAGGAACACTGCATTTTATGTTTTACAGTACTGTATCGTTTTTCATCAACATATTTCAGATTTTGTTCAATGATTCCACTGTGTCTGTAGTATTCTCTCTACTACTGCAGTACTTTTACAGGGATGTATTTACATGTAGTACCATAATGAAACATGTATCACCTATTTTGTACAACAATATTTAATGATTGTACGAACAATGACACAGTGAAACTATCGGTTGCTTGTGTGTGGGTGATCTAAATTAACGTTTCATTGGTATTTCACAATAAATTTAGATTTTTGAACCAATGATTGTGCAAGTGCAAGATTTCTTTAAAGATATGAATGCACAATGCAATGTTTTGAACATTGGACAGCCTGTGTTACAAGTGATGACCGTTTTGAGTTTTGTGTCTAGAGTTTTTAAAAATTACGTCAAGGTTCTGAAATTAGTGCCAAAGTGATTGTAAAAAACTGTAATTGTCCCCTACAGTAGTTCACTATTAAGGGAATAGGGTGCCATTTGGAACGTAAAGGTTGTTGCACTACGTCCTAATGATTGTCTCTGGTCCAGGGTGTGACGTAGGTCTTGCTGGTGCAGAACCTTCTTGATGTACGTAACACCCTGGACCAGAGCTACCTAACAATACACAGCTGGATAGTAAGTCCTGTTGTCTGATATTCTGAGGAATGTTGTATTTGATACGTTGTTAAACTAAAATACTTTTAACAAACCTCTCTCTGACAGGGTTTGCGATTAGTGTGTGTGTGCGTGTGTATTTGTTTGTACCCGTGTGTGTGTGTGTGTTTGTTTGTGCCCGCCCGCATGTGTGTGTGTGTGTGTGTGTGTGTGTGTGTGTGTGTGTGTGTGTGTGTGTGTGTGTGTGTACACACTATCTGTGGTTACATTTAAACACCACACGGACAAACCTTTAAACTCTCAAAGGCTTCATTCCTTACAGTTGTTTAATTCCTTCAGTTGGTGATAGATTAATTATTAATGACTAATTATTACACCCTGAAACTGTGTATAATGTGTGAGTGTAGGACCAGTAAAGGCTATGGCATTGAGCCACTATTTAGCAATGTGAGTAAGAGTCAGGCCAGACAACAAAGACAACTGAGAAACTAAGATAAAGAGGCCTCCCAATTTAGGGAGGGGAGAAACTGTTATGAAAACATGGTGCAGAATATTGTGAGAACGGCAATAACTGAGTAAAGCAGGGAGTAGGATATGTGTATGTGTGTGTGTATGTATGTGTGTATGCATGTGTGTATATGTGTGAGTGTGTGAACTGAAGGTCAGTAGAGCAGTTTTAGAGTGGAAAACTACAGCCCGCCTACAGAGGGAAGGGATTTCTTTTTGTATGACGTATGAGTATAAAAGATGGACTCTGAAATTGTGATGGCAGAATTCTCAATGAATAAATATCTCTGACCATGCAGACCGGGACTCTGGCCGTTACTTAAATCCCAAAAGACTTACAACCTTTTGGGAGACGCACAGAGACACTAAAATAGTTTGTTAAATAATTCACTTAACAGCTTGGTCCTTCGAGCCGGATTCCAATACCCTGTTTCTGTCATTCCAGGTAACTCTGAAAACCGTCGACGGGCGAATGATACATTCGTAAATAGAAAGTCCTGCCCTTTGACATTAAGGGTTAAAACAGGCCAGAGGACACCTGATTAATGACAGAGACGGTGACGGAATCCAAACCTACATTGAATCTCGGCTGCAAGGATAAGGTCAGTAGTCTTTATTCATTAACTTGGTGAAATTGATTTGAGAACTTGCTAAAATATTGAAAAGTAGCAAATTGATCAATGCGTAGCCATTTTAAGTGAAATGTAGGGGACTGTCAGGAATTATCAAGATTACACATTGTGAGGATAGACTCCTCCGTAGAGTAGGAGATAATTCTGGGGGACTAGTCAACCTGGTGGTGGGTCCGTAACGATTCACGGTAATAGGCCATTACCAAAAGAAACTACCCGGTGTTGAAATAGAAGGAACTATTAAAAGTACACCTATGGGATGGAACCTGTAAGAGATTATTGAACAGTCAACAAATAATCCGGTTTAAACAAATACAAAAAGTACACCAGAAGGAATTAAAATAGCATGTGTGAGAAATAGAATATTAGTAAAGTCAAAAGTCACAAACAACAGTAGATTTTGCTGTAAACTCTATCCGTTCTGGAGCCTTATAAACTCCATGTTACCGATATAACACCAATAATCATGTAAGGTTGTATACGTGTGAGACCTAATGTTTGCTCAAAAGTCACATCTATGAATAATTCCAGGTGGTTGTATAGAGGAGGGAGAACCCATTCCTGTTGTATGAGACTGTCAGGAATTATCAAGATTACATTGTGGGGATCAATCCCTCTGTAAAAGTATGAGATAATTCTGGGGGACTAGTCAAGACTACATATACAGGGAGAGGTGGTTGTATAGAAGAGGGAGAACCCATTCCTGTTGTATGAGACTGTCAGGAATTATCAAGATTACATTGTGGGGATCAATCCCTCTGTAAAAGTATGAGATAATTCTGGGGGACTAGTCAAGATTACATATACAGGAAGGGGTGATTCAAGGTGTTGTTGTGTGAAGCTATTTTGAATTACTTGTTAAATTGACTTGTTATATAGAAGAGGTGGCTAAGGGATTTTTAACAGTACCAACCATGGGGGGGCAAATCCTCACAAGAGGTCCCAGAATTTACTGGGGACGAGAAATACTTGATGTAATTAAAATGGAATCCAGGGATAGAAGAAATCTCCATTATGTAACCAGGTGGAGGGAGAGGTATGGTTTTGAGGGACGTCTAGACGCAGATAAACTCGAATCCATGCTTAAACAGATACATAAGGTGTGTAAAGGAGAAATAAGCAGTGAGAGAGAGAGAGAGTAGGAGGGGGCCAGTACCCACTGATAGCCTTACCTAATCTATTGGCGGGGAATGAAAGGGGCCCCAGCAACCTTAGATGTATACAGTAATAATAATAATATGCCATTTAGCAGACAGGCCATGAACACAGAGGACGTGGCCAGAGCGGTAGAAGGAATGACCCACCCCAAAACAGGAATAGTAAGGTTTGGGCTGCCGTTGGAGGGCAGTGGGTTTCAGGGGATGCCCAGAGGACACTTTTGCCATGGGCCGATTACGGAGAGTATGTTGGGAAAATAACTGAATTGTGTAATAGCCTCAGAGAGACATGCAATCCATCATGAGCAGAATAACAGACAGGACAGAGCCAAGAAAGAAGAGGAAGATGCAGAGTAACTAATTGCCACTCTGGGAGAGATGGCGGGTAGAACTAGAAACTTAGGAGAGAGAGGAGATAAGGCAGGAAGAAAAGAGAAGTGAGTGAGAGGGAAAGAGAAGTGAAGGTTGAGGTCTCCGTGCCTCCCCCAGAGCAGAGGGCAGAAAGGTTATATCCAAACTTGGCAGACCAGGCATGGAGAGAAAATCCAGATGATGAATACGTAGGGAGGAGAAGGAGAGTGCAGGGGAATAATGTTGCCCCCAACCGGCCCCACCTCCCTATGAGGAAGAAGGGGCTGGAGGAGGAAGGGAAGATGAAGGTGAGGAAGAGCCAGAGGTAGAGGAGTACCAGACAAGGGCAGAGAAAGTCAGACAGGAGAGAAAAGAGAGAAAAGAGAGAAGAGAGGGAGAGAGAAGTCCATCCCCCAGCTTTGAGCGTGAGGAAGAGGAAGATAAGGCATGACTAGTCCTTGAGGGAGAAATAGTAGACTCTAGTGGGGGGAAGACTAAGGAACCCTTTGATCCAAATTGTGAGGTGTTTGAATTGGCTACTATTGACTTAGCACTTCAACAGGAACAGAAACCTTATTTGACATTGACAGTAATGGGTATGAAAATTAAATTCCTTTGTGATACGGGAGCCTGCAGGACAGCAACCTGTGCAACAGACAAGCCAGATGGAGTCAGGATTGATGGAGAGAAAATCATAGTGCGAGCTGCCTCTGGTCATCAATTTATTGAAAGGTTATCAGCCCCAATAACCCTAAAACATGACCAATCAGGATGAGAGGCAACCATACCCATCCTGATATCTAAGCTGTGTCGGGTAAATTTACTAGGACGTGATGTAATGACTAAATTGAATGTGGCTGTCATTTCCGCTGAGAGGGGAATGAAAGTACACATAGTCAGAGACAATATGGTGGTCTGTGGGGAAGAGGAGCCATGTTATTGGTGTAGGCAAGATTTGTTAAGGGGGGGAATAATTGATATTCCCCGAACCTTGATGGAACTTGCTGATGATGTAGTACCAGGCCCCACTAAAATGTCCCCCGATGACCTACACTGTACTCTCTGGTATAGCAAACACCCAGGTCCAGATGTAATCTATGAGGAAGCATTATTTAAAACCACAGAAAGGACTATAGCCTTGAAATGGTTTCACTATGACAACACCCACGCAGCAGTGGAGGTGGAACTAGGGCCCCAAAGTTCAGGGAAATATGGAGCCCACATGTGTCCCTAGCAAAGGAGCCAGCAGAGGACTGGAAAGACATGGGCCAGTGGGTATCCAAGGGTAAGAGGATCACTGATTGGGTCAATATTGTGAGTGGCGATCAACACAGCCCATCCACAGATAGTACATTTAGATGAGAATAGCAGATGCTGAGGAGAGGAATACCTGTTGACAGAACAACAGGAGTCAAACTTAAAAAAAGTTCCAGAGCATTTGTGGTCCCGGGGTCCAGCAGACGTAGGATTAATAAAAGGGGTAATTCCAGTACAGGTGATACCCAAATCTAATCATAGGCCATATCAGAAGCAATACCCTATGAAACCAGAAGCAATAAAAGGTTTGCAGTTTACCAAGAGCAGATTGGGAGGGACCTTGAGGGAGGGCCAATTCCCGGGGAGATAGTGAGGCCAGAAACAAAGGTGCAGTGTCCTGGAAATCACAGTCTGTTTTGTTTTTTTCAGTTCTGCTGGGAGTACATTGGATGATGGGGTTTTGTGTTGAATTAGAGACAGTGAGACTATTAGTCAATACCTAGGAGAGAAGAGAGGTTACGGTAGCAAAGACAGACAAGAAGGAAATGGTAATAGTGGAGACAGGAGTGAGTGGAAGTGTTACAATTGTGACAAAACGGGACATTTTGCTAGAGAATGTGAGGAACCGTGTAGTTACTGTGCAAGGAAAGGGCACCAGTTAAGAAACTGTAGGCAGAAGGGGAAGAGAGAAATCAGGAGTCCTCATGACCTGGCTGTTTGGTTGTTGTTTTTTAATTGGGGTTTTCAAATAAAAAAACAACACACCTAGTATGATGTTTATAAAGCCTTGTTGTTTCAATTTTGGGGGGTTTTCAGCAGGTCAAGGGTGATAGGTCTTAGAGGAGCACACAGTGAATTTTATGGAGTTTTTTAGGTTTTGGCTAAGTTTGGGGTATATATGATTTCTTATGAGAATGAATGTCATGAGGATTAATGAACACTTGGGATAAGTAACATTTATTAAATATTTAGAATAATGCTAATGTTTGGTATACTATGGGATGGAATTTCAATTGCCTCTGAACTCTGTTTTAACTTTCTGGTGTTAATTAATCATCCACACTGGTAAATTCTAAAGGCATGAGAGGAGGACTTTAAGATAGTTTATTTTACCAATAAATAAAAATAAGGGATGGCAATTGGATGATAAATTACCAATATTACCTAAGTGATTGTTAGGTAGGTGATAATATTGACACATGTGTCAAAAGGAGGGATGGATGGTAGAACAGATTAGACAACACTTTGTTGCACATGGGATTACTAATTATAAAAAATAAAAAAAAAAGATGTGTTATCTGTGCTCAAAATAATCACCAGGGCAGACAAAGGGCACCTCAGGGTGAGTATCCTCCGGCTAAGTACCCTTTCCAGCAATTGGAAATGGATTTTATAGAGTTATCACGGAGTGAAGGGAAGAAATTTAGAGTAACCCCAGATAAAGATGGGTTATCCCCCTTTGAGAAAGTGTTTGGAAGACCTTACAGAATGCCACAGTTGGCAGGACCAGACAGGCAGACATAGAACTAGAGAGCACCCTAGCAGAACACGTGAGAAGGTCGTTTATTAACCACACCTGTATGTCAGAGGTTTTGTGCCCCCACAGGTGAATTAAAGGAGAAGGTGACCCACTCTATCTAACCAGGAGACTGAAGCAGGCCTGGCGGGAAGGGCCCTACCAAGTACTGCCTTTGCCAGCAGAATAGCTGAGAGATCCATATGGGTGCATGTCACACACTGTAAAAAGGTAAAACCAGCTACACCTGACGAACAAACACAGAGTTAGGAGAAAGATCCGATCACCACTAGGGCTCGGGGGTTGGCTCCTTAATGAAGATTCCCTTACCCTGTCTGATCATCCCTGTGTGAGTTCGATAGAAGGTAAAGCAATGGGTTGGCCTCTGGCATCTGACATGTTCTCAGGGCGAGGGTGGGGATTCACAGGTCTCCCGACGGTAGGTAGCTGTCTGATTGTGGGGGCCATATTCCTAACACACACGGACCCTCCTGTTTCAGCCAGAAGTGGTAGTTAACCTAACACAAGTTGAAAAGGCATAGGAGACAGCTAGACGTAGGGAAAGGGGAAATACTAGGGACTTTAGGGAAGGACATCACCATATGTATGTCACCATGTACATCCTGGGACTATGTAGTTGCTTATACCAAGCGGGGGGGGGATATGTCAATCTCCATACACAGTTTAGGGACAGGTGTAGTATTGTGAAAGTAGGGAATTATCAGAAATGGCAGTGCGACCCATATGAGGGTAGGTACTGTCTGAAAGTCTGAATTATGCTAAAACAGATTACAGACCTGACAAGTGAGATATCTTCTTCAACTGGGGCACCCTATAGAGTAAACCTCTCTGAGGGAGGTAGTGAGACAGTGCAAACTATAGACCTGAAGGAAGTAGTACAGATGGAGACGGAGTAAATAGATTTTAACCTGTGGTTGGAATGGATTCAGTATACGGTCTAAAGTGGACTGTTATGCCTGTAGGACAGCCAAACCAAGGTTAACAACTACTCCGTTCCCCTTGACAGGCTTTAACTCTCTGTCAGGTTCCATGCAAGCCACCTGGGAATGTGGTGAAAGAGTCTTGTAGTAACTTGCACTATCTGTATCCCCCGATAACAAAGTCATCCCGACCTGGGTTGCCTCAGTTTGAAGTCACAGGGGATTCTTATTATTGTTTTTCTAGGACTAGTAAGGATAGGATACAGGGTAGGGCATCTTAGCTCCTGCTCCCACACAGAGAATGTCACACCTAAAGAGACCATGACTAATCTCTCCTCTTTGTTGCAGCCAGAGGATTTTAGGAACCAAAACCAGGCCCGTGCTGACATCTGATGGTTGTGTGGTGATAACTGATTGTGAACTCACCTACATACGCAAACAATCAAACGTGTCAGAGACTGGTGAGTTGTCACGTAGAAAGTAGAACCTCCTCCCGGGATCCTTTGATGAAAGGATATCCACTGGGATCCACAATCAGATCGCAGCTGGGTTTGAATCAAGTATTTTCTGGTGGTCAACAATTAATAAAAACGTAGATTGGATGAATTATGTTTACTATAACCAGCAAAGATTTATAAACCACACTTGTGATGCAATAAAGGGATTAGCTGAGCAGACAGCGGCAACTAGCTTAATGACATGGCAGAATAGAATAGCTTTAGATATGCTTTTGGCTGAGCGGGACGGGGTTTGTGTTCTGTTTGGATCTATGTGCTGTACTTTCATCCCCAAACAATACAGCACCGGACGGGTCCGTGACCAAAGCGCTTCAGGGACTCACCACGCTGGCGAACGAACTGGCTGAGAACTCTGGTATTGATAGCTCCCTAAACGGTTAGTTTGATAACATATTTGGTAAATGGAAAACTATTGTTGTAACTATTCTGGGTGAAGTTATAGCTTCTATGGGTATACTTGTTCTTTGTGGATGTTGTCTTATTCCCTGTGTCTGAGGGTTGGTGAGCAAGGCGGTTTCCCAACAGATGGTGAGATACGGCCCAATCCCGGACTCCGACTGAAGGATATGACCTACCAGGCTTGGTGGAGGACGACGACGATCCAGATAATTTGAGACTGGATGTTTTCCTAGAACTATAAATCTCTAGTTTAAAAGTTATTGTAATGATCTTTTGTGTATTAAAGTCTCATTTTAAGTATGATGTACTAGTTACCATTGCTAAAAAGTAACGTTATGCTTTTAATCATGGGGTAACCCTGATGAACCTGTAATGTTTTAATATGCAAACCAACTTATATACTTCAATGAGTGTGATTCATTTCTATAACAACATATATTTTGTATGTGTGTAATATTTAGTCAAAGGGTGGAATTGATAGATTAATTATTAATGACTAATTATTACACCCTGAAACTGTGTATAATGTGTGAGTGTAGGACCAGTAAAGGCTATGGCATTGAGCCACTATTTAGCAATGTGAGTAAGAGTCAGGCCAGACAACAAAGACAACTGAGAAACTAAGATAAAGAGGCCTCCCAATTTAGGGAGGGGAGAAACTGTTATGAAAACATGGTGCAGAATATTGTGAGAACGGCAATAACTGAGTAAAGCAGGGAGTAGGATATGTGTGTGTGTGTGTGTATGTATGTGTGTATGCATGTGTGTATATGTGTGAGTGTGTGAACTGAAGGTCAGTAGAGCAGTTTTAGAGTGGAAAACTACAGCCCGCCTACAGAGGGAAGGGATTTCTTTTTGTATGACGTATGAGTATAAAAGATGGACTCTGAAATTGTGATGGCAGAATTCTCAATGAATAAATATCTCTGACCATGCAGACCGGGACTCTGGCCGTTACTTAAATCCCAAAAGACTTACAACCTTTTGGGAGACGCACAGAGACACTAAAATAGTTTGTTAAATAATTCACTTAACAGTTGGGAAGAAGATTTATACATACAGTCATAGAATTACATTCAGAACCTAGAATAGCATCTCTATGGTAACAGTGATAGAATTACATTCAGAACCTAGAATAGTATCTCTATGGTAACAGTGATAGAATTACATTCAGAACCTAGAATAGTATCTCTATGGTAACAGTGATAGAATTACATTCAGAACCTAGAATATTATCTCTATGGTAACAGTGATAGAATTACATTCAGAACCTAGAATAGTATCTCTATGGTAACAGTGATAGAATTACATTCAGAACCTAGAATAGTATCTCTATGGTAACAGTGATAGAATTACATTCAGAACCTAGAATATTATCTCTATGGTAACAGTGATAGAATTACATTCAGAACCTAGAATAGTATCTCTATGGTAACAGTGATAGAATTACATTCAGAACCTAGAATAGTATCTCTATGGTAACAGTGATAGAATTACATTCAGAACCTAGAATATTATCTCTATGGTAACAGTGATAGAATTACATTCAGAACCTAGAATAGTATCTCTATGGTAACAGTGATATAATTACATTCAGAACCTAGAATAGTATCTCTATGGTAACAGTGATAGAATTACATTCAGAACATATAATAGTATCTCTATGGTAACAGTGATATAATTACATTCAGAACCTAGAATAGTATCTCTATGGTAACAGTGATATAATTACATTCAGAACCTAGAATAGTATCTCTATGGTAACAGTGATAGAATTACATTCAGAACCTAGAATAGTATCTCTATGGTAACAGTGATAGAATTACATTCAGAACATATAATAGTATCTTTATGGTAACAGTGATAGAATTACATTCAGAACCTAGAATAGTATCTCTATGGTAACAGTGATAGAATTACATTCAGAACCTAGAATAGTATCTCTATGGTAACAGTGATATAATTACATTCAGAACCTAGAATAGTATATCTATGGTAACAGTGATAGAATTACATTCAGAACCTAGAATAGTATCTCTATGGTAACAGTGATAGAATTACATTCAGAACCTAGAATAGTATCTCTATGGTAACAGTGATATAATTACATTCAGAACATATAATAGTATCTCTATGGTAACATTGATAGAATTACATTCAGAACCTAGAATAGTATCTCTATGGTAACAGTGATAGAATTACATTCAGAACATATAATAGTATCTCTATGGTAACAGTGATATAATTACATTCAGAACCTAGAATAGTATCTCTATGGTAACATTGATAGAATTACATTCAGAACCTAGAATAGTATCTCTATGGTAACAGTGATAGAATTACATTCAGAACATATAATATTATCTCTATGTAACAGTGATAGAATTACATTCAGAACCTAGAATAGTATCTCTATGGTAACAGTGATAGAATTACATTCAGAACCTAGAATAGTATCTCTATGGTAACAGTGATAGAATTACATTCAGAACATATAATAGTATCTCTATGGTAACATTGATAGAATTACATTCAGGACCTAGAATAGTATCTCTATGGTAACAGTGATAGAATTACATTCAGAACATAGAAAAGGATCTCTATGGTAACAGTGATATAGCAGTTAGAACCTGACATACACTCTTAGAAAAAAAACTCAAAGGGGGCTGACCCCATTGGAGAACCCTTGAAGAACCCTTTTTGGTTCCAGGTAGAACCCTTTGGGTTCCAGGTAGAACCCTTTTGAGTTCCATGCAGAACCCTTTCCACAGAGGGTTCTACATGGAACCTAAAAGGGTTCTACCTGGAACCAAAAGCGTTCTCCTATGGGGACAGCCGAAGAACCCTTTTGGAAGGCTTTTTTTCTCAGAGTGTACTGTAGCCCAGGGTTGGGGTCAATTCCATTTCAATTCAAGTCAATCCGAAGTATTCCAATTCCAAATTCCAAATTGTCCTCATTGAAAAGCATTGAAGAGAATTGGAATTGGAATTTCAGTGTACTTCCAGAATTGAAATGGAATTGAACTCAACTCTGTTCTAGGCCTATGCATTACAGTTTCTTTAAAGTGCTTGGTGCAATTTTCACATTTAGTACAAAACTTAAAACTAAGCACATTTTCAATTGACTAAGTACAACACACAAACTCATAGTCACTTATTCAGTAAACTTAATCAGTGTTTCATCTAGAAATACATGTTGCACATTGCAATAAATGTTCATATAAATAACTTGCTTTTCACAATGCAATGCTCACATTACGTTTTGTCTTCTCTTTGGTAAAATATATTTGACTATTACTAATTAACAACTTTGGGATTCATTGGAAAAGCCGACTGCGAGCCAGGCCTAATCGCCCAACATCAGTGCCCGACCTCACTAATGCTCTTGTGGCTGAATGGAAGCAAGTCCCCGCAGCAATGTTCCAACATCTAGTGGAAAGCCTTCCCAGAAGAGTGGAGGCTGTTATAGCAGCAAAGGGTGGACCAACTCCATATTAATGCCCATGATTTTGAAATGAGATGTTGGACCAGCAGGTGTCCACCCACACACTTTTGGTCATGTAGTGTATTTCACAGTAAACTTATATTTTGGATCAATGGTTGTGTGGTGAAAGATGTCTCCCAACAAAATGAAAGGTTTTGAATATAAGACTTGCTGCGTTCCGAATATTACCAGTTTGTAGTTTTATACCTTCACCACACCAAAGTGATTGGAAAAAAACTGTAACAAGACTAGAGTAATGGCTTTAGGGATTTAAAAATATATATATTTACAGAATTACGTTCTCTTTTGTACTTTTTATAAAAACAAATGTGATATAGACATAGGAGTGAAATGTCATAACCCCCATAACCCCCATAACCCTCATAACCCCCATAACCCTCATTACCCTCATTACCCTCATAACCCTCATAACCATTATAACCCTCATTACCCTCATAACCCTCATAACCATAATAACCCTCATAACCCTCATAACCCTCATAACCATAATAACCCTCATTACCCTCATAACCCTTATAACCAGTATAACCATTATAACCCTTATAACCATTATAACCATTATAATTCCTATTCATGGGTTGGAACTTAAATTACTTTCCAATCGTTTCGTTCTGAACAGAACCATTATTTATTTTGTTCCGTTGCACTGTTTCGACCAGCATGATAAAGTTCTAAACCCCCCCCCAAAAACCATTAAATGACTTCACCAATCACTGCGGATAGAGCAGCTTGCTATTGCAGCGGCCAAAAGCTATAGTTGTTTACTTGCACTCGACAGACAAGTGTAGGGCGCGAGATGCGACTGAAATATTGCAAGTGGGGAGAGAGCGAGAGAGGGTGGAGGAGGAGGCTTGCGTTGAAGTGCATCTTGGGTATTATCAGAATTAGGCCCACAGAATTATACCTACGGAGGACCGGCTTCTATGAATGAACTTTGAATGTCTTTCAAATTCCCTGTTTTAGGTCAGTTAGGATCACCACTTTATTTTAAGAATGTGAAATGTCAGAATAATAGTAGAGAGAATGATTTATTTCAGCTTTTATTTCTTTCATCACATTCCCAGTGGGTCAGAAGTTTACATACACTCAATTAGTATTTGGTAGCATTGCCTTTAAATTGTTTAACTTGGGTCAAACGTTTCGGGTAGCCTTCCACAAGCTTCCCACAATAAGTTGGGTGAATTTTGGCCCATTCCTCCTGACAGAGCTGGTGTAACTGAGTCAGGTTTGAAGGCCTCCTTGCTCTCACAAGCTTTTTCAGTTCTGCCCACAACTTTTCTATAAGATTGAGGTCAGGGCTTTGTGATGGCCACTCCAATACCTTGACTTTGTTGTCCTTAAGCCATTTTGCCACGACTTTGGAAGTATGCTTGGGGTCATTGTTCATTTGGAAGACCCGTTTGCGACCAAGCTTTAACTTCCTGACTGATGTCTTGAGATGTTGCTTCAATATATCCACATAATTTTCCTTCCTCATGATGCCATCTATTTTGTGAAGTGCACCAGTCCCTCCTGCAGCAAAGCACCCCCACAGCATGATGCTGCGACCCCAGTGCTTCACGGTTGGGATGGTGTTCTTCGGCTTGCAAGCTTCCCCCTTTTTCCTCCAAACATAACGATGGTCATTATGGACAAACAGTTCTATTTTTGTTTCATCTGACCAGAGGACATTTCTCCAAAAAGTACGATCTTTGTCCCCATGTGCAGTTGCAAACCGTAGTCTGGCTTTTTTATGGCGGTTTTGGAGCAGTGGCATCTTCCTTACTGAGCGGCCTTTCAGGTTATGTCGATATAGGACTGGTTTTGCTGTGGATATAGATAGTTTTGTACCTGTTTCCTCCACCATCTTCAAATCAAATCAAATCAAATGTTATTTGTCACATACACGTGTTTAGCAGATGTTATTGTGGGTGTAGCGAAATGCTTATGCTTCTAGCTCCGACAGTGCAGTAATATCTACCAAGTAATATCTAACAAATTCACAACATATACCCAATACACACAATACTAGTAAGGAATGGAATTTAAGAATATATACATATATGGACAAGCAATGACAGAGCGGCATGGACTAAGATACAGTAGAATATTATAGAATAGAATGCAGTATATACATATGAGATGAGTAATGTAAGATATGTAAACATTATTAAAGTGACTAGTGTTCCATTTCTTAAAGTGGCCAGTGATTTCAATAGGCAGCAGCAGCCTCTAATGTGCTAGTGATGGCTATTTAACAGTCTGATGGCCTTGAGATAGAAGCTGTTTTTTCAGTCTCTCGGTCCCAGCTTTGATGCACCTGTACTGACCTCGCCTTCTGGATGATAGCGGGGTGAACAGGCAGTGGCTCGGGTGGTTGATGTCCTTGATTATCTTTTTGGCCTTCCTGTGACATCGGGTGCTGTATGTGTCTTGGAGGGCGGGTAGTTTGCCACCGGTAATGTGTTCGGCAGACCGCACCACCCTCACAAGGTCCTTTGCTGTTGTTCTGGGATTGATTTGCATTTTTTCGCACCAAAGTACGTTCATCTCTAGGAGACAGAACACATCTCCTTCCTGAGCGGTATGACGGCTGCGTGGTCCCATGGTGTTTATACTTGCGTACTATTGTTTGTACAGATGAACATGGTACCTTCAGGCGTTTGGAAATTGCACCCAAGGATGAACCAGACTTGTGGAGGTCTACCATTTTTTTCTGAGGTCTTGGCTGATTTATTTTGATTTTCCGATGATGTCAAGCAAAGAGGCACTGAGTTTGAAGGTAGGCCTTGAAATACATCCACAGGTACACCTCCAATAGACTCAAATGATGTCAATTAGCCTATCAGAAGCTTCTAAAGCCATGACATCATTTTCTGGAATTTTCCAAGCTGTTTAAAGGCACAGTCAACTTAGTGTATGTAAACTTCTGACCCATTGGAATTGTGATACAGTGAATTATAAGTGAAATAATCTGTCTGTAAACAATTGTTGGAAAAATTACTTGTGTCATGCACAAAGTAGATGCCCTAACTGACCTGCCAAAACGATAGTTTGTTAACAAGAAATTTGTGGAGTGGTTGAAAAACGAGTTTTAATGACTCCAACCTAACTTCCGACTTCAACTGTAACTATTCAGACCCTTTACTAAATAATAAAATAAATAAAACTCAGTACTTTGTTGAAGCACCTTTGGCAGTGATTACAGCCTCGAGTCTTCTTGGGTATGATGCTACAAGCTTAGCACATCTGTATTTGGGGAGTTTCTCCCATTCTTCTCTGCAGATCCTCTCAAGCTCTGTCAGGTTGGGTGGGGAGCGTCACTGCACAGCTGGTCTCTCCAAAGATGTTCGATCAGGTTCAAGTCCGGGCTCTGGCTGGGCCACTCCTGCGTTTTCTTGGCTGTGTGCTTAGGGTCGTTGTCATGTTGGAAGGTGAACATTTGCCCCAGTCTGAGGTTCTGAGTGCTCTGGAGCAGGTTTTCATCAAGGATCTCTCTGTGCTTTGCTCCATTCATCTTTCCCTCGATCCTGACTAGTCTCCCAGTCACTACCGCTGAAAAACATCCCCACAGCATGATGCTGCCACCACCATGTTTCACCCTAGGGATGGTGCCAGGTTTCCTCCAGACGTGACGCTTGGCATTCAGGCCAAAGAGTTCAATCTTGGTTTCATCAGACCAGAGAATCTTCTTTCTCGTGGTCTGAGGGTCCTTTAGGTGCCTTTTGGCAAACTCCAAGCGGACTGTCATGTGCCTTTTACTGAGGAGTGGCTTCTGTCTGGCCACTCTACCATAAAGGCCTGATTGGTGGAGTTCTGCAGAGATGGTTGTCCTTCTGGAAGGTTCTCCCATCTCCACAGAGGAACTCTGGAGCTCTGTCAGAGTAACCATCGGGTTCTTGGTCACCTCCCTGACCAAGTCCCTTCTCCCCCGAATGCTCAGTTTGGCCAGGTGGCCAACTCTAGGAAGAGTCTTGGTGGTTCCAAACTTCTACCATTTAAGAATGATGGAGGCCACTGTGTTCTTGGGGACCTTCAATAATGCAGCAATTCTTTGGTACCCTTCCTACAATTTTTGTTTCGAAAAGCCTGTTTTTGCTTTGTCATTATGCGGTATTGTGTGTAGATTGATGAGGGGGTAAAATCATTCAAATCCATTTTAGAATGAGGCTGTAACGTAAAAAAATGTGTAAAAAGTCAAGGGGTCTGAATACTTTCCCAATGCACTGTCCATGGTTCGCATATGTGATGTAGGTCCTATTTCTCTCTCTCTCTCCTCTCTCTCTCTCTCTCTCTCTCTCTCGCTCTCTCTCTCTCTCTCTCTCTCTGTCTCTCTCTCTCTCTGTCTCTCTCTCTCTCTCTCTCTCTCTAGCAGGCCTGGTTTCTCCGATTTTCCATAATGTTCTATTGTTTCCAACACCTGCCTTATTTTATCGCCAATGTATCTTCCTTGTAAAAAACCTGTCTGATTAGAATGAATAATATCCGACAATACCTTTTTAATTCTATGCGTGGAACATTGTCTTGTAACAGGCAACTTAGCCACAGTCCTTGCTTCCTCATTTGATGTGGGGAAGGTTTCAATCCATTTGGAGTAACTGTCAAACATTACCAACATATATTTTAGTATTTTACAGGCATGCATGTGAACAAAATCAATTAGCATATATACAAAAAGGACCCAGGGGACTGATAGGCTTGACAAAGAGGTCACTACTTGCTTTCCTGCATTGTGTTCTTGTCAAATTAGACATTGGACACAGGTTTGATCTGCGATCGTGGTAAATTTAGGTGTGTATCATTATATTCTACAATTATTTTCTTACCATTCATCCTTTGGACACATGACTCACACAAAAACAAAACTCTGCCGGTGAAATAAAAATAAACTAATCACAATAACAAATACAATTATAATTATAACCCTTGATAACTCCATAAGGGAAAAAATTTATCCCATGTGGGAATTCAAGGAAGAGTGATGTCACGCCCTGACTCTGGGGACTCTTATTTGTTGAGTCAGGGTGTGATTTTCTATGTTGTATTTTCTATGTTTGTGATCTAGGTCCTGGAAGGAAAGGGGTCCTGGACATGGGAGGAGATTCAGGCCGGGATGGATCGCCGTCCTTGGGAGGAGACAGTGGAGGCCCGGTATAGAGAGGAGCAGCGGCAACGCAGAAGGCGCCGGCCGAGGAAGAAGCCTGAGAGACAGCCCCAAGAAAAAGTTTTGGGAGGCTAAAAGGGTGGTTGGCGGAGCCTAGTGTTAGAGCAGAGCGAACTCCCCGTACTCACGCGAGGAGGCGTGTGACTGGGCAGGCTCCGTGTTATGCGGAGCTACGTACTGTGTCGCCAGTGTGCCGGCACAGTCCTGTACGTCCTGTGGTAGCACCACGCACGTGCCGTGCGAAGATGGGCATCCAGCCAGGACTGGGTGTGCTGGCTCAACGCTCCTGGTCTCCAGTACGCCTCCTCGGTCCCACATATCCTGCGCCGGTTCTACGTACTGTATCGCCAGTGCGCGTGCACAGCCCTGTGCGTCCTGTGCTGATGCCACATGCATACTGTGCGGAACTAGGCATCCAGCCAGGACGGGTTGTGCCAGTTCTCCGCTTCAGACCTCCAGTCCGCCTCCATAGTCCGGTCTGGCCCGTTCCTGCTCACCGCACCAGAACAGTGGTGCGTGTTCCCAGTCCGTTACGGCCCGTGCCTGCTCCCCGCACCAAGCCAGTGGTACGTGTCGCCAGCCCGGTACGCCCCGTACCTGCTCCCCACACCAAGCCAGTGGTGCGTGTCGACAGTCCGGCCCGGCCTGTTCCTGCTCCTCGCACCAAGCCAGTGGTGCGCGTCGCCAGCCCGGCCTGTTCCTGCTCCTCCCACCAAGCCAGTGGTGCGCGTCGCCAGTCCAGCCCGGCCTGTTCCTGCTCCTCCCACCAAGCCAGTGGTGCGCGTCGCCAGTCCAGCCCGGCCTGTTCCTGCTCCTCCCACCAAGCCAGTGGTGCGCGTCGCCAGTCCGGTTCGGCCCGTGCCTGCTCCTCGCACCAGACCAGTGGTGAGTGTGTCCAGTCCGGCACGGCCCGTGCCCGTTCCACCGGTGCCTGGTCCGGCACCAGTCAGCAGCTCCAGTCCGGAGCCAGAGCAGTCCGCTCCACCGGTGCCTGATCCAGCTCTTGTCAGCTGCTCCAGTCCGGAGCCAGAGCAGTCCGCTCCACCGGTGCCTGATCCAGCTCCGGTCAGCTGCTCCACTCCGGAGCCAGAGCAGTCCACTCCACCGGGGTCCAGTCCAGCTCTGGTCAGCGGCTCCACTCCGGAGCCAGAGCAGTCCGCTCCATCGGTGCCTGATCCAGCTCCGGTCAGCGGCTCCACTCTGGAGCCAGAGCAGTCCGCTCCACCGGGGTCCAGTTCAGCTCCGGTCAGCGGCTCCAGTCCGGAGCCTGAGTAGTCCGCTCCACCGGTGCCCGGTCACGCCCTGACTCTGGGGACTCTTATTTGTTAAGTCAGGATGTGATTTTCTATGTTGTATTTTCTATGTTTGTGATCTAGGTTTTGTAGTTCTATGTTTTGGCCGGGTGTGTTTCCCAATCAGAGGCAGCTGTCGCTCGTTGTCTCTGATTGGGGAGCATACTTAGGCAGCCTATTGGCAATTAGGTGTTGTGGGATCTTGTTCCGTGTGAGGTATGTTGTACCTTGGACTTCACGTTTTGTTTGTTGTTGTGTTTAATATTTAATAAACATGTACGCATATCACGCTGCGCCTTGGTCCGTCCCGTCTATGAGCGAACGTGACAAGTGAAATAGACTGAAGAGAGGTTTTCCTCACACCACTCATACCCTTGTTGTTAGAGTAGCTCTCCCTTCCTTTGTGCTTTCTTCACAGGTTCAGGGGCAGTGCTCTCTCTCTCTCCTTCTCACCTGTCCAAATCAGAATTACACCTATTGAGCAATTATAAAGGGTCAAGAGAAACCTGCCTCAGGAAGCATTTCAAAGGTAGAGATACAGAATCATTGTTAAACTCATCAGAAAACTTAGTGGACATTCCTGGAAGAGAAAAAAAAAAATCAACAAGTCCTTAGTTTTCACAATGCTACACCTTAATCAGTCCTAAGAATGCAATATTCAGTACTACTATGTGTACCATCCTCCCTTTTTCAACGGAGCTTTTTAGGCAGGAACCCTTGATAAAAACATGCGTATACATAATCATACTGGAGACACATCAGGTTGGACAGGGTCCCATTAAGCGGAATAGGTACTTTCTAAAGGAAACTATCCCAGGTGGTCTTATCATATATACCTGTTGCACTGACATATGTTCTGTCCCTGGGACATCAACTAGTCAAAATATGAAACCTGTTGTTTACCAAACCCGCTAGGCCTTCAAAAAGGCTTTTTCTTTTATAGTAATACACATTTTTACTGGGATCTTCTTCAATTTTGGACAGTGTTCCACATACTGGAAACAGATTATTGTTTTAGATGACATTACCTTCATACTTAAGTCACTGGTGTTATTCACACTATTGAATTAAGAAATAGTAATTGGAAATCGTCAAAAAACGTGTCTCATTCAATTATTTATACCTCTGTTCCAATTTTTCCCACTGTGTCCTGTTCAGTAAGTACCACTCACTTTCACCGGTGGTTTATCTATGGGTCCACAGGAAGCCTAGCTTTAACCCAAACACCAGATGGCAGCCTTTATTTTAATATCAGTCCCAAGGCTCAATCGTCATGTGACCTTGTATTGAAACCTTAGCTTCTTCAAATGACTAAAATATTGCATTAATAGAGTACTATCTGAAAGCCACTACTATTCACATACTTGTTGTTGTAATATATTACCATTCACATACTGTCAACACTCATTAGATTTGACCTCAACTGATAGATCATGAGTACCATGAATCTTTCCATTTGACTTTATCACTGTCTTTGTTACTTTCACTAGTCTCCATATCTGTTTCCTTCAACTAGGACCCTTCTACTCTTTCCAATGGGAAAACCCTCTCAATCACTACTGCTAAAACACACGGATCACTCTCAAACAATGTTCTGCTTTTACCCCTATTGTAAGGTTTAAAAACAAACAAAACAAACATGATAACTTCTGTTCACCAGGAGACCATTTTCCCCTTTTAACGTCTCCTTATTGGAAGGCATTGTTTTTGTTTTAGTCCACACTAACAATGTTACTCTAAATAGTTATTACCAATTTCCGTTGGATATTCACTTTCTACTTCACACTCATTAAATGTCTATTATTTTTAGATTAATATGTAATGCGGCGAAATTATGAATTACATTGGCCAATTCAGAAGGGGAGAGATACACTTTGGAGGGAACTTCCTTTTTAAGGTACTGTAGCTCTCAAGACTAGAGTTTCTTTCCAGGATCAACATTTATTCTAACTGGGCTAAGCACTGTCTATCAGTCCTCTGTCATTGGAGTGCTCTGGCCATGATGAGTCCGGCACCTGAGACAGGATAGACTGAGAGAGAGAGACAGTTTCCCACTCCGTCTCGGGGAGTGGTTCAATTTTGCCTACTCACGAATTGGTTTAGAACTTCATTGTTGGGGATATCAACGAAAACTCCATCCGGAATAAATTGTAGCCTTAATTTTAGTTAACCAGTCTCTACCTAGCAAGTTAAACGGTTGAGTGGGTGATGACAGAAAATCATGTTCAACATTCATTGGTCCATTCATGGGTTGTCACGGTTTCGGCCGAGGCTGCCTCTCTTCCTTGCTCGGGCAGGCTTCGGCGGTCGTCGTCCCCGGAGTACTAGCTGCCACCGTTGTATGTTTCGATGTTCATTTGGTTTTGTCTTTATGTTGTACACTTGTTATCGTTTAGCGTTCATTAGTGTGTCCTATAAGTTCTCGTTTTGTTAGTCATGTGGCATGTGTGATTGAGCTTACTGTCTACTAGACTGTGTTTCGTTCCTCCTCTGTTTGGAGAGGTTTTCGCACTTGTTGTGCGCGTTGTAATTGTTCTTGTGTGTTTTACGCCTGTGTGCCTTTAGGCTCTTTTGGATCGTTTGGAGTGTTGGATCACTAAAGTCTGTTGGACTGAGCTTCTGCGTCCTGCGCTTGATTTCCTGCACCACATCTACACACAGCACCTTCTGACATGGGTTTTGTTTCAAAATGTATTACTGGGGTGGTATTCCTTAAATTCTTGATGAAGGCTCTGATTAACGTGCCGATTATATGTTTTTTGTTGGAAGCTGTTTTAAAAAGCATAGAAAATGCCCCAATCTTTGTCTGACATGCTTTGGACAGTCATACAGTGCTTTAACCTTATCAAATGATCCGTAAAGGGACCACTGAATATTTCTCAGAACCCTTTTTACACCACATATGTACATCTACGTGTGGGTGTTGAAGTTGTATTTTCCCCGCTGGATCAGCACCTCCAACAGTGCTCTTAGAGGGTTTAGTACCCATGATTTCTAATAGTCTTCTTAGACCCTTATTATGACACCATCTCTAATAACCACATACAACTTGGTAACCCTCATATATGCAAACCGATTATACATTCAGTATTATAATACTGCAGGCTATCCAATTCCTACTTGCAGGCTATCCAATTCCTGCTAATAGACTGGTCCAACAGTATATTTCAGGTGATTATAGGCAAACCAATTCCTACTATTGGAGACACCACTGTGCTCCCATTGATCAATGTTAACTGGTCAGATTCATTATTATAGGGAAATAGTTCTGCCAAATTGAATGCCATCATTTTCTGGATGAGGAGGACAAGATATCTTTCACCATTAAGGCTTGGCTGAAAAACAGACAGTCCCTAACAGAGGTCTTTCACCATTAAGGCTTGCATTAAGCATTGTCTTGCATTAGGAGGAACCCAGGGCCAACCGCACCAGCATATGGTTTCACAAGGGGTCTGAGGATCTCATTTCGGTACCTAATGGCAGTCAGGCTACCTCTGGCGAGCACATGGAGGGCTGTGCGGCCCCCCAAAGAAATGACACCCCCACCATGACTGACCCACAACAAAACCGGTCATGCTGGAGGATGTTGCAGGCAGCAGAACGTTCTCCACGGCGTCTCCAGACTCTGTCACGTCTGTCACATGTGCTCAGTGTGAACCTGCTTTCATCTGTGAAGAGCACAGGGCGCCAGTGGCGAATTTGCCAATCTTGGTGTTGTCTGGCAAATGCCAAACGTCCTGCACGGTGTTGGGCTGTAAGCACAACCCCCACCTGTGGACGTCGGGCCCTCATACCACCCTCATGGAGTCTGTTTCTGACCGTTTGAGCAGACACATGCACATTTGTGGCCTGCTGGAGGTCATTTTGCAGGGCTCTGGCAGTGCTCCTCCTTGCACAAAGGCGGAGGTAGCGGTCCTGCTGCTGGGTTGTTGCCCTCCTACGGCCTCCTCCAAGTCTCCTGATGTACTGGCCTGTCTCCTGGTAGCGCTTCCATGCTCTGGACACTACGCTGACAGACACAGCAAACCTTCTTGCCACAGCTCGCATTGATGTGCCATCCTGGATGAGCTGCACTACCTGAGCCACTTGTGTGGGTTGTAGACTCCGTCTCATGCTACCACTAGAGTGAAAGCACCGCCAGCATTCAAAAGTGACCTAAACATCAGCCAGGAAGCATAGGAACTGAGAAGTGGTCTGTGGTCACCACCTGCAGAACTACTCCTTTATTGGGGGTGTCTTGCTAATTGCCTATAATTTCCACCTGTTGCCTATTCCATTTGCACAACAGCATGTGAAATGTATTGTCAATCAGTGTTGCTTCCTAAGTGGACAGTTTGATTTCACAGAAGTGTGATTGACTTGGAGTTACATTGTGTTGTTTAAGTGTTCCCTTTATTTTTTTGAGCAGTGTAGTTCTGCCAAATTGAACGCCATCATTTTGTGGATGAGGAGGACAAGAGATCTTTCACCATTAAGGCTCGGCTGAAAAACAGACAGTCCCTCACAGAGGTCTTTCACCATTAAGGCTCGGCTGGAAAACAGACAGTCCCTCACAGAGAGGTCTCTTACATTTTTTAAGTAGTGGCCAGAGGGATGTCCGAGTCCATCCGGGTCACAGCACCAAATGTTGTGGAAATTAAGATCCAAAGATGAAGGCAGAGATTATTTAATTGTATAATAGAAAAATCTTTAATCAAGCAGCTGCAGGGGAGATTATTTTGATTTCACAGGGAAGAATTTTAAGAATAAATGGTTACATGTCCCTTATATAGTGGGAGGTGATAATACAATCATATTGTTAACACAACAGTTATTTTATACAAGCAACAGTCCCAGAACACAATGGCCTTGTGTCAGGGTGCAGATACACCAGGAGTCTATGAAAGGCATAACATCACAGTCCAACACAGAACATATCCCTTGAGAAGTTACAACAGCTCACCGCAAATTCTGGCACCACACTAGCTTTCACTCAAATGTGAGGGGCTGATGCTCATTGGCTAGGGGGTGAAATGTAGGGAGGGCAGTAATTCTGCATGTATGAACTACACATTGACACATCCAGCCCAAAGCAGGAGGTTAAAAAAATACGTTCTTAGTCGCCAAAGTAACAGAACATGTTTTTAACATTTATAAAGAACATTCAAAAATTTTTTATCATAGAATTGTAAAGATTCCTCACTATGGAAGAATTTCTTCCAAGAGAATCTTCCAACTCAGGAGGATGGGTTAGGGGTATTGGTTGGGTTAAGAACTCTTGGACACCTATTTGGGAACACCTGGACACTACCACCTTTTTTCAACTTGTTTTCGAGTGCTCCCAAGCTTTCTGTTCTCAATGTTTTCCCTTCCCCCTCCTTCTGGTTCTCACCCCAGTGTGCTTTGGCCACCCACTGTCCCTGGTTGTTTTTACAGCAGTAGGCTGTCCACAGGAGAGATGGGATGTTCACTCGGTTGTTCAGTGTTTTGTGTTCACTGGGCACTGCTCCAGTCACCACATAGGCGTTTATCTTCCCGGTCCTGCTATTAATACAGTCCTTCTGAAGCATTTCAGAGACACTCCTCTCCATTGTGTTCCAGCTGCCACTGTTGAAGGACACCACCTGGGGAACGATGTTGGTCAAGGTAAAGGTGGACTTCTGAGTTTCAAGGTCATGCGCATGTGAACTTGGAAAGAGGTGACCTCTGTTCACCCCTTTTTCTTTTGAGTCCATATAGTCGTTGTTCTCAGCCTGGTATTGATGATCCACCATCATTTCAGGGTTGTTGTTGAGCTGCAAGAAATGTGGGTGGTTGACCTTCTCAATGACACGGTTATCACAGTAGAAACAGCCTTATCTCACACACACACACTTTCTTTATTCTACCATTTAACAACCCTTTCATACAATCCAATCATACATTCATTCACAACTTTTCTGTACAATAAACACTCTTTTTTTTTTTTGGGGGGGGGGGTTACGATCCACAATCAAGACAGTCAATCAAGTCTCTATACCCTCTATAGTGGTAGTTCTATATTCTGTTAACATTACTGCTATATATCACAGACAGTTAACATATACAAATGTTGTGTTATATGACAAAACATTAAGCCTACCTGGGGCTCGATCATCCAGGGTGGATTTGGTCTGTTGTCCGTAGGAGGACCAGTGAAGGTGTAGGCTGAGAACACAGGGATCTTGTTGGTCGTGTCGTAGAGAGTTGCAAACCTGTATTCGCTTTTGTACTTCTGGCAAATCGGTTTGTAGCGGTTCTGGTCCTGGACTTTGCCACCAACCAAAATACCTGGGATATTTGGAGTTGTTCTCTCCACGAAGAACTTTTCACAATCTTTAACTTCGCTGAACTTCCCCACTACATGAGAGAGAGAAGGAGGAAGGAGAGAGAGGAGGAGGAGAGTAGAGAGATGATTCAATACCTCCATCATCACCTGAAGACTGGACACCACAGAGACAAAGATGAAGTTACAGAGACCAGTTGGTAGACTGGAGACTGCTGAGCTGAGACAAGACAGACTGCTTTAAATAGGTTTTCAGAGACCAGTTGGTAGACTGGAGACTGCTGAGCTGAGACAAGACAGACTGCTTTAAATAGGTTTTCAGAGACTCCTCCTTCAGATGTCAAGACAGATAGGGTGGATTTGCATAAACTCCTCTGTATGCTTACATGGAAACTGCTGTAACAAATAAAATGTGACTCACCTACTGAAGGCCTATTCCATGGGACTGTATGGTGATCAGGCCTCTGGGCCTTTTAACAAGAACCACCACAGACATTTTAATTTACTTCATGTTAATTCAACATTTTCATGGGCCCTAACTCTGCCATTGAGAATGTCATGTCTTGACTTTTACTTGATAAGTGTTTTAAAGAAATGGGGTGATTTGGGGGATTTGTTTTTGGACGGAAGCGGTAGAGATCAGTCAGGAATTGAACTTCTGAAGCCAAATATATAATTGATCCATTAAATGACCAGGTATGATGGTGCATTGATCAGTTATACAGTTTAAAGCTGTTCTTTTGCATTTTTGCCCAAAGTCAACCTTTTAACACATTGACTTTGTTTGAACTTCATTTCATAAACAAAATCTTAGGAGGACAAATCATTTTGAATGTTCCCACCCTTCCTTCTCCTGACAGTTGCCTGGCCAACTGATTATAAAATGCCCCAGATGAACCTTGACCTGGTAGTTTAATGCAGAAGGAGTGAACGCTCTCTGTACCCTGAGTTCTTCTTCCTATCTCATGATCTAAGGATGCCTCAGGTGGTAAACAGGCCACTGGGTAAACAGTATCTTACTGAATGATGAACTATTCTATCATGAGATCTGGGAGAAGGTGTGTCTAAAGAAAACAGAGCACCTGGCCTACAGTAGTCTGCTACAAGCAGTCAGCTTCCTTTTCGTTTTATTTATACAAGTTACCAGATCAACCTGTACTTGTTTGTTTGGCATAATTATCTGACTTGCAAGCAGTCGGTTGCCAACTAGTGGCCTTGTGGGTAGTGTCCACCCTGATAAGGTGTTGGGGGTTTGATCCCTGTTTGAGTCATACCAAAGACTCTATAAAATGGGGCCTGATGCGTCTGCTTGAAGGAGATGGATTGGGTGTAAGGCCCTCTAACAGATTAGCTTCCTGTCCAGTACTTGTACATCCAGCTGCCTCACGCTACAGAAACAAGAGATAGGTTCTTGAACTTTGGGCCGTTCTGGCTTGGACAAGACTTACTTACTTAAGCAGTCAGTTGACAATTAAAACAACATTTCACTCATTCTGCATCCAAACAAACAGGTTAAGGTTGATCTTGTGAATTTGATGAATAAACTTTAATAAAATAAGCTAAATGGTCTATTGACTTTTGAGGATTCTCTTATGGAGAAACAAAAACAGGCTTCTCCTTCACAGTGTTGAAACGGTGAGAAATGTTGTTCACATGGAATAGGCCTGAAGTTACAGCAGTTTCATGGAATAGGCCTGAAGTTACAGAAGTTTCCATGGAATAGGCCTGAAGTTACAGCAGTTTCATGGAATAGGCCTGAAGTTACAGCAGTGTCCATGGAATAGGCCTGAAGTTACAGAAGTTTCCATGGAATAGGCCTGAAGTTACAGAAGTTTCCATGGAATAGGCCTGAAGTTACAGCAGTTTCATGGAATAGGCCTGAAGTTACAGCAGTGTCCATGGAATAGGCCTGAAGTTACAGAAGTTTCCATGGAATAGGCCTGAAGTTACAGAAGTTTCCATGGAATAGGCCTGAAGTTACAGAAGTTTCCATGGAATAGGCCTGAAGTTACAGCAGTGTCCATGGAATAGGCCTGAAGTTACAGAAGTTTCCATGGAATAGGCCTGAAGTTACAGAAGTTTCCATGGAATAGGCCTGAAGATACAGAAGTTTCCATGGAATAGGCCTGAAGTTACAGAAGTTTCCATGGAATAGGCCTGAAGTTACAGAAGATTCCATGGAATAGGCCTGAAGTTACAGAAGTTTCCATGGAATAGGCCTGAAGTTACAGCAGTGTCCATGGAATAGGCCTGAAGTTACAGAAGTTTCCATGGAATAGGCCTGAAGTTACAGAAGTTTCCATGGAATAGGCCTGAAGTTACAGCAGTGTCCATGGAATAGGCCTGAAGTGTTACGCTATGGTTAAACCCAGCACTCAGAGAAACAAAACACGACTAAGGGAGTGGAAGAAACAAAAATTATTTTAATAAAAGTTCAATTTGTCTTAGTCCAAAAACAACTGAAGAAAAGGAACAGAGTGGGCTAGTCGGCTCCGGAGGAAGGAGAGGCTGAGGCAGGCAGGCAGGCAGGCAGGCAGGCAGGAAGGCAGGCAGGCAGGCAGGTTGGGAGGTATGTCTGAACTGAAGACAAAACAAATGACAGGTTAAGGAGAGTAAAGAGCCAGGCTGAAGACAAAGACAATTTAACTCTACTGGTGAGCCAAGTTACCGCTCTAGTAAGAACAACGATCTGGCGCCGGTGGAGAGCCATGCCCAGGATTTAGTAGTGCAGGTTGATGAGAGAATAGGATGCAGCTGCGTAGGCAGGAATCACTGAAAACAACCCGCAGCTGCACAGGAGAGGCAGATCCTGAGCACGCCCCCCGATCCACTCCAGACACACACCGGCAGACGCACCAACATAATGGGGACAAACACACATACAGATACAACAGACAAAGAGTATTAGGTTGGGTGGGGGACTCAGGTGCAGAGACGGACACACGGACAAAGAGAGTGAATTAGGATGTAGTTTATTCAACGTGTTTTGGCAGAGAGAAGCAGTCCAGGGTGGAGTAGCTTCAGGCCGGGGTAGGAGCTGAGTGGGGTGGAGAGCCAGTAGTCCTGAGAGCTGGATGACGAGGATAACAGGTAACAGAGGAGCAGGTAGCGGCGTGGGAATGGCAAGCAGGCAGGCAGCAGGAACAGACGGGATCTGGTCGAAGGAGAGACAGGTTACAAACGTGGCAGGAACAACAATAATACTGAGAGCGTACAACTAAACTGAGAGTGCTGTACGGGCCAAGTTACCACAGGTAGTGTCGGAACGAACTGGCGCTGGAGAGGTGTCCAGCCCGGGTAGATAACAGCTGCTTGATTGGTGACAATGAGCTGCAGCTGATGTAACTGATCTTGGAGAGAGAATGGCCACGCCCCCTGACCTAGATCCTCTGACTGCACAGCAGGGGGAGACAGACACAAACAACACACACAGGGGGAAAAAAGGGAAAGGAAAAACCAGCAGGAACAGGACCAACAGTGCCGGACCGTAACAGTACCCCCCCCTCAACGGGCGCCACCCGGCGACCCACCCGGCTTGTCAGGGTGGTCCCTATGGAAGTCAGCCACTAGCTGCGGATCCAGTATAAATCGTCGGGGAATCCAGGACCTCTCCTCGGGACCGTATCCCTCCCAGTCCACCAGGTACTGAAGCCCTCTACCACGCCTCCGGACGTCCAGCAGTCTCCGCACCGTGTAGGCTGGATGGTCGTCAATAATGCGCGGGGGCGGAGGGGGATCCACAGGCGGACACAAAGGGCTGGAGGAGACCAGCTTCAGCTGGGACACGTGAAATGTAGGATGGACTCTCATGGCCTGGGGAAGCTTCAACCGAACAGCCGAAGGGTTGATGATGGATTCGATCTCGAAAGGACCCAAATACCGGGGCAACAGCTTACGGGAGTCAGTGCGCAGGGGAATGTTGCTGGAGGAGAGCCAGACTCGCTGACCAGGCTGGAACTGTGGAGCGACTACCCTGTGCCTGTCCGCCACCCTCTTATTACGCTCTGCTGTCCGTAGAAGGGCCTCACGGGTGTCCCCCCACACCTTGCGGCAGCGACGAAGGTTATCCTGAACTGACGGGACGGCTAACTCCCTTTCCTGAGACGGGAACAATGGCGGTTGGTACCCCAAAGCCGCCTCAAATGGTGAGAGGCCGGTGGCAGATGAGGTGAGGGAATTGTGGGCATATTCGACCCACGGGAGATGTTTGGCCCAGGTGGACGGGTTCTGGGATGTCACACAGCGTAGGGCAGCCTCCAGGTCCTGATTGGTCCTCTCAGTCTGGCCATTGGACTGGGGATGGAAACCTGATGAGAGACTGACAGAGGCACCCAGAGCCGAACAAAACTCCTTCCATACCCGAGAAATAAACTGTGGACCTCTATCGGACACTATATCCACAGGTATTCCATGGGGACGGAATACATGTAGGACAAAGAGGTCGGCTGTCTCACTGGCAGATGGTAATTTTGGTAATGCAACAAAATGGGCAGATTTAGAGAATCTGTCCACGATGGTGAGTATGGTGTCATTACCCTCAGACATAGGAAGTCCAGTGACGAAGTCCAAGCCCACGTGAGACCAAGGACGACTCGGGACTGGGAGAGGCCGCAGCAGGCCCGAAGGAGCCCTGTGGGAAGCCTTATTTTGGGCACAGATGGAACAGGCCGCCACGTACTCCCGGACGTCAGCCTCGGCGGATGGCCACCAAAAGTGCCTCTTCAGTAGCGATAGTGTTCGTTTCATACCAGGGTGGCAGGAGAAGCGTGAGGTGTGGATCCAGTTGAGCACTTGCGGCCGCACGGCTGCGGGAACATAGAGAAGGTCGGGGGGGCCATCGGCCGGTCCAGGTTCCAACTCTTGTGCCGATCGGACGAGGGACTCGATCTCCCAATGAACAGCCGCCACCAAACAGGAAGCGGGCAGAACAGATTCAGGATTGCTGGAGTCTTCATTGTCTGTAAACTGGCGAGAGAGAGCATCAGGCTTGACATTACGTGTGCCAGGACGATATGTTAAAATAAACTTGAACCTGCTGAAGAACAGAGCCCATCTGGCCTGACGGGAGTTCAGCCTCTTGGACGACTGGATGTAAGCCAGGTTCTTGTGGTCAGTCCAGACTATGAAGGGTTGCTCTGCTCCGTCTAGCCAGTGCCTCCACTCCTCCAACGCCAACTTGACAGCAAGCAACTCCCGGTTACCCACGTCGTAGTTCTTCTCAGCAGGGGTCAATCTCCTGGAGAAAAAAGCCACAGGATGGAGCTTCTGGTCCGTGGGGGAACGTTGTGACAGGACAGCCCCCACCCCCGAATCAGAGGCGTCCACTTCCACAATAAACTGTAAACTAGTGTCTGGATGAATAAGAACAGGTGAGGTGGTGAACAGTTCCTTCAATGTACTCACGGCTGACTCGGCCTCAGGCGTCCACAGGAATGGCACCTTAGGGGAGGTGAGCTTGGTCAGGGGGGCAACCACTCGGCTGAAACCCCTGATGAAGCGGCGGTAGAAGTTGGCGAAGCCCAGGAAGCGTTGTAGCTGCTTCCGAGACGTGGGTGTGGGCCACTCCACAACCGCTCTGATCTTGTCAGGGTCTGGTGACACTTGTCCCCGCTCGATAATAAAGCCCAAAAAGGGGACGGACTGCCGGTGGAACTCACATTTTTCTGCTTTCACATACAGTTTGTTTTCCATGAGGCGTTGGAGAACCAGACGGACGTGGGAGACGTGTTCATCCTGTGACTTAGAGAATATCAGAATGTCATCCAAATAGACAAACACAAAACGGTGTAGAAAATCCCTCAACACATCGTTAACCATGGCCTGAAACACTGCTGGGGCATTAGTGAGACCGAATGGCATGACTAGGTATTCAAAGTGTCCGAGAGGGGTATTGAACCCAGTCTTCCATTCGTCTCCCTGCCTGATCCTAACGAGGTGGTAAGCGTTCCGGAGGTCGAGTTTGGTAAACACAGTGGCACCATGAAGGGAGTCAAATGCTGAGTTGATGAGAGGCAGGGGGTATGTATTTCTGACTGTGATGTTATTAAGTCCTCTGTAGTCAATGCAGGGGCGTAATGTTTTGTCCTTCTTCTCTACAAAAAAGAACCCAGCACCAACAGCGGACGATGAGGGACGAATGATGCCAGAGGTTAGGGAGTCGCCTATGTAGGTTTCCATAGCTTCTCTCTCAGGACGGGACAGATTGAAAAGCCGACTGGACGGCAAAGGGGCTCCAGGAAGTAACTCAATAGCGCAATCGTATGGCCTATGAGGTGGTAATGAAAGTGCCTTGGACTTACTGAATACCTCGGCCAGGTCCAGGTACTCCTCAGGGACTGAAGAGAGGTCTGGAGTCTTGACAGGGGAATCAGGGGAGCCGACCGAGGGCGGAATAGCCGACCCAAGGCACACAGAATGGCAGTGAGTGCTCCAACTGTGTATTTTGTGGTTCTGCCAATCAATATGGGGGTTGTGAAGGCTAAGCCAGGGGAAACCGAGGATAAGGGGGGAGGCCGAGGAGGAGACTACTTTAAACTGGATGGTTTCTTTGTGATTGCCGGACAGCATGAGAGAAACGGGGACAGTTTGGTGGGTGATGTTGGCAAACTGATGGCCGTCAATAGCGGTTACTGTTATAGGCTTAGGCAGGGGCTTAACAGGGATCTCAGCCTGAGTGACCAGGTTAGCGTCAATGAAACTATCCTCAGCACCAGAGTCGATGAGAGCAGCTAGTGGGAGAGATAGATTCCTGAACTGGACTGTAACTGGGATCACTAGACGGGGTGTTGTGGGCATTGAGTCAGGTATAGCACTCGCAAGTACGCCCACTTTTACCTGCGAGCTAGGTCTTTTGGGGCGAACCGGACAGTTAACCAGGAAATGAGTGCGGTCCCCACAGTACATGCACTCACCAGCCCGTATGCGCCGTTCCTTTTCGACATGGGACAGACGAGCACGGCCCAGCTGCATGGGCTCGTCTAGTTCCGTGGAGGGATCCGCTGAGGTGTGGACCCGACCGCCCCTCTCCTGTCTCCTCTCCCGTAGCCTGTGGTCTATTCGTGTAGCAAGGGAAACGAGAACATGAAGGTTAGCAGGCTCATCACGAACAGCTAGTTCATTCTTAATCGTGTCACTTAGACCGTTAACAAACGCTCCCTGAAGAGCTTCGTCGTTCCACTTGGAATCGGCTGCCAAGGTCCAAAATTCAATGGCGTATTCAGCCACGCTACCCGTGCCCTGTCGTAGCTTCAATAGTCTCTTTGTGGCGGTCCCGGCATGGTCCGGGTGATCAAACACAACTTTCAATTGAGAGGAAAAATCGTCAAACGACAGGCTGGCAATCTGCTGAGTAGAACAAGCCGCTTCTGCCCAAATCAAAGCTTTGCCCCTCATTAACCCCAGTGCGTAATGTACCTTGGAGGATTCCGTGGAGAAAGACAGGGGCTTCTGTTGGAACACCAAGCGGCACTGAAGCAGGAAACCACGGCATTTGTTCAGGTCCCCGGTGAAAGGTTCGGGTGCGGTTGTAGGGGGTTCCCGAAGGGCAGGAGCGGAAGCCGAGCCTGGAGCCACTGTAGGAGGAACAGGCGGAGGAGAAGCAGAGGGAGGAAGGGTAGTGAGTGTTACCAGGTTAGCTACCTGAGAGGTGAGATGAGATACTTGATCCAACAACTGCTGGTTGTTATCCAATAGAGTCCGGATGAGTTGGTCGTGTTGTCCCAATAGCATTCCCTGTGAATGGAGGGCGTGTTGTACGCCATCACCCGTTGTTTCATGTGGCATCTCTGCTGAGTCCATGTTTGGCCAGTTCGTTCTATTAGGTTGGGTGGGGGACTCAGGTGCAGAGACGGACACACGGACAAAGAGAGTGAATTAGGATGTAGTTTATTCAACGTGTTTTGGCAGAGAGAAGCAGTCCAGGGTGGAGTAGCTTCAGGCCGGGGTAGGAGCTGAGTGGGGTGGAGAGCCAGTAGTCCTGAGAGCTGGATGACGAGGATAACAGGTAACAGAGGAGCAGGTAGCGGCGTGGGAATGGCAAGCAGGCAGGCAGCAGGAACAGACGGGATCTGGTCGAAGGAGAGACAGGTTACAAACGTGGCAGGAACAACAATAATACTGAGAGCGTACAACTAAACTGAGAGTGCTGTACGGGCCAAGTTACCACAGGTAGTGTCGGAACGAACTGGCGCTGGAGAGGTGTCCAGCCCGGGTAGATAACAGCTGCTTGATTGGTGACAATGAGCTGCAGCTGATGTAACTGATCTTGGAGAGAGAATGGCCACGCCCCCTGACCTAGATCCTCTGACTGCACAGCAGGGGGAGACAGACACAAACAACACACACAGGGGGAAAAAAGGGAAAGGAAAAACCAGCAGGAACAGGACCAACAGTGCCGGACCGTAACAAAGAGGGGACAAAACAAGAAGGAAGGGAAACAGAAAAGGGAGAGACAAGCTGCCCACATAACAGTACCCCCCCCTCAATGGTCGCCACCTGGCGACCCACCAGGCCTGTCAGGGTTGTCGTGATGGAAGTCCGTGATCAGCTGAGGATCCAACACAAAACGCTTAGGGACCCAAGACCTCTCCTCTGGTCCATAACCTTCCCAATCGACTAGGTATTGGAGACCCCTACCCCGCCTCCGAGAGTCCAGGAGCCTACTGACGGTGTAGGCCGGATGGTCGTCAATGAGGCGAACAGGTGGAGGTGGATCTGCCGGCGGACACAAAAGGCTGGAGGACACAGGTTTCAGTTGGGAGACGTGGAAAGTAGGGTGGATCTTCATGGCTGAAGGCAACTTCAAACGAACCGCAGCGGGGTTAACGATGGACTCCACCACAAACGGACCCGGGTACCGAGGAGACAGCTTGCGTGATTTGGTACGAAGAGGTACGTTCTTTGATGACAGCCAAACTTCTTGACCAGGATGAAACACAGGTGCGGGAGTCCTGCTCCTATCCGCTGTCGTCTTGTTCCTGTCGGTGGTCCGAAGCAACGCTTCCCGAGCGTCGCTCCACACTCTCTGGCAGCGGCGGAGGTTCTCCTGAACCGAAGGAACAGCCAATTCCTTCTCCTGAGCAGGAAACAGAGGGGGTTGATAACCCATGGTTACTTCGAAGGGTGAAAGGCCGGTGGCAGAGGTGGTGAGGGAGTTGTGGGCGTACTCTATCCAAGGCAGATGTTTGGCCCAGGATGATGGATGTTGAGCAGCCACACAACGAAGGGTTGCTTCGAGGTCTTGATTGGCTCTTTCTGTTTGACCGTTGGTCTGGGGATGAAACCCTGAGGACAGACTAACGGAAGCACCCAAAGCAGAACAGAAAACCTTCCAAACACGGGAAGTAAACTGTGGGCCTCTATCAGATACGATGTCCACAGGTATTCCATGGGGACGGAATACATGTTGGACTAGGAGGTCCGCTGTCTCACTGGCAGACGGTAATTTTGGTAATGCTATATAGTGAACAGATTTAGAGAATCTGTCCACAATGGTAAGTATAGTATCATTACCTTCAGACTTGGGTAGGCCGGTGACAAAATCCATGGCTATGTGGGACCAGGGACAGCTGGGAACTGGGAGGGGTAGCAGCAGCCCCGAAGGGGACTGATGGGAGGCTTTGCCCCGAGCACAGGTTGAACAGGCTGCCACAAAAGCCCGAACGTCAGTTTCCATTGAAGGCCACCAAAAATGTCTCTTAAGCAGCGTCAACGTGCGTCTCATCCCAGGGTGACCAGCAAAACGGGAGGTGTGAATCCACTGCAACACCTGAGACCGGACCGTCTCGGGAACAAAGAGTAGGTTGGGAGGTCCATCACCCGGTCCCGGGTCCGTGGCAAGTGCAGTCTTCACAAGAGACTCGATCTCCCACTGTACTGCCGCCACGACGCATGAGGAAGGTAGGACTGCCTCAGGCTCGCTGGTCTCCGAAGGGTCAGCAAACTGGCGGGACAAAGCATCTGGTTTAACATTTCTTGACCCCGGTCTGTATGTTAGAATAAAGTTAAACCTACTAAAAAACAGGGCCCATCTGGCTTGGCGTGAGTTGAGTCTCTTAGTGGCTTGGATGTAAGCCAAGTTTTTGTAGTCTCTCCAGACCACAAACGGCAGTTCAGCTCCATCCAGCCAGTGCCGCCATTCTTCCAGTGCTAGCTTGACCGCCAGAAGTTCCCGGTTTCCAACGTCGTAATTCCGTTCTGTGGGTGACAATTTCTTGGAGAAAAAAGCACAGGGGTGAAGCTTTTGGTCAGTGGGGGAGCGCTGGGAGATGACTGCTCCCACACCGGCGTCAGACGCGTCCACCTCCACAATATACTGCAGAGAGGTATTGGGGTGTATCAACACGGGGGAGGTGGAAAACAGTTCCTTCAAAACCCCTACCGCCTGCTCCGCCTCAGGGGACCACAGAAAAGGGACTTTTGGGGATGTGAGTCTAGTAAGGGGTGCCACCACTTTACTAAAACCCTTAATGAATCTACGGTAGAAGTTAGCAAAGCCCAAAAATCGTTGAAGTTGCTTACGGGTGGTGGGTGTGGGCCATTCCGTCACTGCCCAGATCTTCTCGGGGTCCGCCTTCACCTGCCCGCTCTCAATGATGAAACCAAGGAACGATGTAGACTGTTTGTGGAACTCACACTTTCCTGCTTTGACGTACAGCTTATTCTCCAAGAGCCGTTGAAGGACTTGACGGACGTGTGACTCATGCTCCTCGGGTGACTTGGAAAAAACAAGAATATCATCCAGGTATACAAAGACAAAACGGTTCAAAAAATCCCTAAGAACATCGTTCACCATGGCTTGGAATACAGCAGGGGCGTTTGAGAGCCCAAAGGGCATGACCAAATACTCAAAATGCCCCAGTGGAGTGTTGAAAGCGGTTTTCCACTCATCTCCCTTTCGGATTCTGACAAGGTGATAAGTGTTCCTGAGGTCGAGCTTGGAGAAAACTGTGGCGCCATGCAGAGGTTCAAAAGCTGAGTTGATGAGTGGAAGGGGATACTTGTTTTTAACAGTTATGTTGTTTAAACCCCTGAAATCGATACAGGGGCGTAACGACTTGTCTTTCTTTTCAACGAAAAAGAAACCTGCACCCAAAGGAGACGACGAGGGACGGATTATGCCCGAGGCCAGAGAATCACCAATATACTGCTCCATTGCCTCTCTTTCCGGTCGGGACAGATTGTATAAGCGACTAGAGGGCAAGGGAGCACCAGGAAGCAGTTCAATAGGGCAATCATAAGGCCTATGTGGTGGTAGAGACAGAGCCTTGTCCTTACTGAAAACCTCAGCTAAGTCATGGTATTCTTTGGGGACAGATGACAGATCGGGAGGAGCTGAGGGATGAGTTGGGTTACACTTAGTGGGGGGAACCGCTGACCTAAGGCACTCCGAATGGCAGTTAGTGCTCCAACTGAGAATGGTGTGACGTGTCCAATCAATTTGTGGGTTGTGAAGAGCCAACCAGGGGAAGCCAAGGATTAGGGGGGTAGCTGAGCCAGACATAACTCTTAACTGAATGCTTTCACAATGATTGCCAGAAATCACTAGGGAAACGGGGGTGGTTTGATGAGTTATCTCCGCGAGGAGGCGCCCATCAAGGGCTGTGACTCGAATGGGGGTAGGTAGTGGCTCCACGGGGATACGAGCTTGTGTAACGAACTGGTGGCTAATAAAGTTGTCTTCTGCACCTGAGTCTATGAGAGCTGAGAGTGGCAGGGAATGACTCTGGAAACGTAAGGTTACAGGTACTTGTAATCGGGGAATGATGGGCTCAGGATCTAACTCTGGGCTCGCAAGTAGACCCACCGTTATGAGCGAGCCTTGTCTTTTGGTCGCTTAGGGCATGTAGCCAGAATGTGTGTGGCGTCTCCACAGTACAGGCACTCACCCGCCTGGAGGCGCTGTTGCCGTTCTGCTGGAGGTAGTCGAGCTCGACCCACTTACATTGGTTCCTCCTCTGTGCTCGGGATGGGATCAGGAACAAGAAGCTGCCGGCTCCGGGGAGGCGAGACTCGAGTGGTTGAAGGCTGGGGAACTCGTCCTCCTAGATGTGGCCGACCGCCTCTCTCCCGACGCCTCTCCCGCAACCGGTTATCTAGCTTAATGGACAGGGAAACGAGAGAATGTAAATCATGTGGCTCGTCACGAGCAGCCAGTTCATCCTTAATGGCTTCATTCAAACCGTTTAGAAATGCTCCTTGAAGTGCCACATTGTTCCACTTGGAGTCCGCTGCCAAAGTCCAGAACTCAATAGAGTACTCAGCCACACTGTTAGAACCCTGCCTCAAATTAAAAAGTATCTTGGAGGAATTACCCACATGGTCAGGATGGTCAAAAACAGTCTTCAATTTAGCAGAAAAATCAGCAAAAGTCAATCCAGTCAAAGTTTGATTTGAGCACACAGCCTCAGCCCAATCCAGTGCTCTCCCTCTTAACAGCCCCAGAACATAATGTACCTTAGAGGAATCAGTAGAAAACGACAGTGGTCTCTGCTGAAAAATCAAGTCACACTGAAGCAAAAATCCCCGGCACTTGTCCAATTCTCCATTGAACGGTTCAGGCGACGTGACAGGGGGTTCCCGATGGAACGAAGCCTGCATAATGTCAGAGGAAACAACTTGGGGTGCATCAAACTGGGGGTCAGAGAGAGATGGAGAACTGATAACAGACAATTTAGAGACTTGTGTTGTTAACTGAGTCACCTGGTTCAGCAGTTGATGATTATTTTCCAAAAGAGTCCGAATCAATTGGTCATGCTGTCCTAGCAACGTTCCTTGAGCCTGGATAGCTTTTTGGAAGCTGTCTTTGTCTGCCCCGTGCTGTTTCTCTGTTGGGTCCATGGCCAGATCGTTCTGTTACGCTATGGTTAAACCCAGCACTCAGAGAAACAAAACACGACTAAGGGAGTGGAAGAAACAAAAATTATTTTAATAAAAGTTCTATTGGTCTTAGTCCAAAAACAACTGAAGAAAAGGAACAGAGTGGGCTAGTCGGCTCCGGAGGAAGGAGAGGCTGAGAGAGGCGCCGGTGGAGAGCCATGCCCAGGAATTAGTAGTGCAGGTTGATGAGAGAATAGGATGCAGCTGCGTAGGCAGGAATCACTGGAAACAACCCGCAGCTGCACAGGAGAGGCAGATCCTGAGCACGCCCCCCGATCCACTCCAGACACACCCACATAATGGGGACAAACACACATACAGATACAACAGACAAAGAGGGGACAAAACAAGGAGGAAGGGAAACAGAAAAGGGAGAGACAAGCTGCCCACATAACATGAAGTTACAGAAGTTTCAGGGAATCCCTCTCTCCCTCTCTCCCCCTCTCTTTTCTCTCTCTCTCTTTCTTTCTCTCTCTCTCCCTCGCTTCCCCGTTCTTCCACTCCTCTCTCCCCCCTTTTTATTCCTTCATTACTGATTGAGGTAGAAATGTTACATGTATGATTTCCAAGTAGAAATGTTACATGTATGATTTCCAGGTAGAAATGTTACATGTATGATTTCCAGGTAGAAATGTTACATGTATGATTTCCAGGTAGAAATGTTACATGTATGATTTCCAGGTAGAAATGTTACATGTATGATTTCCAGGTAGAAATGTTACATGTATGATTTCCAGGTAGAAATGTTACATGTATGATTTCCAGGTAGAAATGTTACATGTATGATTTCCAGGTAGAAATGTTACATGTATGATTTCCAGGTAGAAATGTTACATGTATGATTTCCAGGTAGAAATGTTACATGTATGATTTCCAGGTAGAAATGTTACATGTATGACCTTTAAATGCTTCCAGTGCTTCAGTCTTTTAACTATTTTCACACATGGCTTTGTTTGGCAGAAACTTTACTGGGCCTTTAAAGGTAGTAACTAATTAAACATCTTGAAACTTTACTGGGCCTCTAAAAGGTAGTGACTAATTAAATGTAATGAGCGAAAAAATGTATTCAGATTTGTTTCCTTAACTCATCGGCGGTCTATGGATGGGGTGGGTTGGCTGAGAGTTTCCTTTTGCGAGGGTGGAGACTTTGCTAACCGGAACTCCCAGTTTCTAACGTGTATGGACACAGAACTTTAATCACACAACATTTTTGGGGGTAAACGAGATTAGACCGCTCTAAAAAGTGACTGCATCCACACTTTTGGTTTTGGTAGAAAAACGTAGAGTATGTCAGCATAGAGTGGGTCAGAAGTTACACATCACACAGTGGGACTGTTTTGGAATAAAACACTAATATATTCTTCAACAGCTTCTATGTTGTGTGCTTATTGTTTAACCCATTATATGTTCTAGGCGCCATTTTGAGACCCTAATGAGCATCAGGTACTCATGCAATGTATACCAATCGCATGTTCATCTTTATGTGAGAAATTAAACATTTATAACATTTTTATAAAGTATAAATAGCCCTCACTTTAGATGAAGCCACGCAAAAATATGTAACTAATGATCAGTAACTGGTTTATAAAGACCTGTATTAAATATCTGATGAAGGATATAATTAATCATTTTGACTATAGCCCTACATGTGAGAATAACTAGCATTTGCAAATGTGGGAGAATCATAAAATAATGAAAAAATTATTTACAAATATGTATTATATTATTCTATATATGTTTATATATATATATATACAGTGGGGAGAACAAGTATTTGATACACTGCCGATTTTGCAGGTTTTCCTACTTACAAAGCATGTAGAGGTCTGTAATTTTTATCATAGGTACACTTCAACTGCGAGAGACGGAAACTAAAACAAAAATCCAGAAAATCACATTGTATGATTTTTAAGTAATTAATTACAACAACACTGCAGCACAGAGGTGGGTTACAGTTGCTGAGTTCACGTTCAATTAATATCCCACAAGGCTTAGCGCCTCTGACTCAGCAACTCAAAGAAGTAACACTTGCATTTCCCTTGACCAGCAAGTCAAAATATTTAGTATGATGTCTCATAAAGGCCTCACATTCATCACAGATATCTATACAACTGAATGAAATGGAGGAAGATGTTTACAACTGAATGAAATGGATGAAGATGTGTACAACTGAATGAAATGGAGGAAGATGTATACAACTTTATGAAATGGAGGAAGATGTTTACAACTGAATAAAATGGAGGAAGATGAATACAACTTTATGAAATGGAGGAAGATGTTTACAACTGAATGAAATGGAGGAAGATGTTTACAACTGAATGAAATGGAGGAAGATGTTTACAACTGAATGAAATGGAGGAAGATGTTTACAACTGAATGAAATGGAGGAAGATGAATACAACTGAATGAAATGGAGTAAGATGTTTACAACTGAATGAAATGGAGGAAGATGTTTACAACTGAATGAAATGGAGGAAGATGAATACAACTGAATGAAATGGAGGAAGATGTTTACAACTGAATGAAATGGAGGAAGATGTTTACAACTGAATGAAATGGAGGAAGATGTTTACAACTGAATGAAATGGAGGAAGATGTTTACAACTGAATGAAATGGAGGAAGATGTTTACAACTGAATGAAATGGAGGAAGAGGTTTACAACTGAATGAAATGGAGGAAGATGTTTACAACTGAATGAAATGGAGGAAGATGTTTACAACTGAATGAAACGGAGGAAGATGTTTACAACGGAAAGAAATGGAGGAAGATGAATACAACTGAATGAAATGGAGGAAGATGTTTACAACTGAATGAAATGGAGGAAGATGTTTACAACTGAATGAAATGGAGGAAGATGTTTACAACTGAATGAAATGGAGGAAGATGTTTACAACTGAATGAAATGGAGGAAGATGTTTACAACTGATTGAAATGGAGGAAGATGTATACAACTGAATGAAATGGAGGAAGATGTTTACAACTGAATGAAATGGAGGAAGATGAATACAATTGAATGAAATGGAGGAAGATGTTTACAACTGAATGAAATGGAGGAAAATGTTTACAACTGAATGAAATGGAGGAAGATGTTTACAACTGAATGAAATGGAGGAAGATGTTTACAACTGAATGAAATGGAGGAAGATGAAAACAACTGCATGAAATGGAGGAAGATGTTTACAACTGAATGAAATGGAGGAAGATGTTTACAACTGAATGAAATGGAGGAAGATGAATACAACTGAATGAAATGGAGGAAGATGTTTACAACTGAATGAAATGGAGGAAGATGTTTACAACTGAATGAAATGGGGGAAGATGAATACAACTGAATGAAATGGAGGAAGATGTTTACAACTGAATGAAATGGAGGAATATGTTTACAACTGAATGAAATGGAGGAAGATGTTTACAACTGAATGAAATGGAGGAAGATGTTTACAACTGAATGAAATGGAGGAAGATGAATACAACTGAATGAAATGGAGGAAGATGTTTACAACTGAATGAAATGGAGGAAGATGTTTACAACTGAATGAAATGGGGGAAGATGAATACAACTGAATGAAATGGAGGAAGATGTTTACAACTGAATGAAATGGAGGAATATGTTTACAACTGAATGAAATGGAGGAAGATGTTTACAACTGAATGAAATGGAGGAAGATGTTTACAACTGAATGAAATGGAGGAAAATGAATACAACTGAATGAAATGGAGGAAGATGTTTACAACTGAATGAAATGGAGGAAGATGTTTACAACTGAATGAAATGGGGGAAGATGAATACAACTGAATGAAATGGAGGAAGATGTTTACAACTGAATGAAATGGAGGAATATGTTTACAACTGAATGAAATGGAGGAAGATGTTTACAACTGAATGAAATGGAGGAAGATGTTTACAACTGAATGAAATGGAGGAAGATGAATACAACTGAATGAAATGGAGGAAGATGTTTACAACTGAATGAAATGGAGGAAGATGTTTACAACTGAATGAAATGGGGGAAGATGAATACAACTGAATGAAATGGAGGAAGATGTTTACAACTGAATGAAATGGAGGAATATGTTTACAACTGAATGAAATGGAGGAAGATGTTTACAACTGAATGAAATGGAGGAAGATGTTTACAACTGAATGAAATGGAGGAAGAAATCAAATGTCAATCAACTTTCCATGTCTGAGTTAGCCTCTAACACGCTGACTGGAAACCAGAAGATGGCATATAATGGATGTTTCATTTACTGGTGTTGTTTATGTTGGTGTATTCTGTGGTCTGAACACTGCTGAGTTTATTTCCAGTAACTGAAGTAGTTCACAGTAAGAGTTGACAAGGCTGTGTATGTAGTGTTAGAAAATGTGCTTCCTAACAACACTGTGGTCAGAGCAGCACTGGGCTGATTAACACCTTAGCAGCTGTAGATTCTTCAGTTGAGGAGGCCTTTCCTCAGTAAGAGTAGGGGAGACTGGGGAACAAAGTAACACTTTTAGGCTTTTGCTTATTATGACAATATGATCAAATCAAATCAAATCAAATTTTATTGGTCACATGCGCCGAATACAACAGGTGCAGACATTACAGTGAAATGCTTACTTACAGCCCTTAACCAACAGTGCATTTATTTTAAACAAAAAAGTAAGAATAAAACAACAACAAAAAAGTGTTGAGAAAAAAAAAAAAAAAAAAAAAAAAAAAAAAAAAAAAAAAAAAAAAAAAAAAAAAAAAATATGTAACTAATGATCAGTAACTGGTTTATAAAGACCTGTATTAAATATCTGATGAAGGATATAATTAATCATTTTGACTATAGCCCTACATGTGAGAATAACTAGCATTTGCAAATGTGGGAGAATCATAAAATAATGAAAAAATTATTTACAAATATGTATTATATTATTCTATATATGTTTATATATATATATATACAGTGGGGAGAACAAGTATTTGATACACTGCCGATTTTGCAGGTTTTCCTACTTACAAAGCATGTAGAGGTCTGTAATTTTTATCATAGGTACACTTCAACTGCGAGAGACGGAAACTAAAACAAAAATCCAGAAAATCACATTGTATGATTTTTAAGTAATTAATTACAACAACACTGCAGCACAGAGGTGGGTTACAGTTGCTGAGTTCACGTTCAATTAATATCCCACAAGGCTTAGCGCCTCTGACTCAGCAACTCAAAGAAGTAACACTTGCATTTCCCTTGACCAGCAAGTCAAAATATTTTTGACAAGTCAATATGATTTAAGTTAAATGTTAAAGTTAAAGTTAAAGTTAAATGTTACAATTGACCCAGTAGGCGAATGTTACACAGGTCAATAATTTTAAAAAAGGAGAGGCGGCAAGTATATTTACTTTAGAGCCTCAAACCCCCTTTTTTGTCAATAAAACTAAAAGTAATAAATGGATTTAAACAAAACCTCTTGGGCATGTAGAGACACTAACCAAGCATTAGCACCTTGAATAAGAGCTTTAAGTGGTTTCTAATTGGAGTTATTTAGCGGTTACAACTGACCCTGTGTTACTATGTTCCCCAGGCTACCCTACCTTCATGTAGAATATTTAAAGTGACTGATTTGCTAAAGTAAAACATTTTTCACTTCTTCAACTACCATAACAATTTTAAAAAACTGAAGCAGGTCACACAATTTTACTTCATGTAAAATTACCCTTATAGTTGGGATTTAAAGGTGTGGACATTTATTTGCTAATTGTTTACATCAAGTGTTGCCTTGAATGTTGGCTTGTATGATAATCTATGAATCAATGTCTTATTTCATGAAAATACAGAAATCCTTTGTTTCAGGGAAACATTATATGCGTTTACTCATGAGTGTGGGGAGGAGTGCCATTTTCTGTCCAATGAGGTCATTTCTGGACAATATTATTTGCAAGTAAAATGATGGTTCTACTTTGGAATGGGGAGCCCACAGCCAATAGAGGAGTTTATCCAACCCAACCCTCCTGGTCCAGTCTTTACCACTAATTATACCAGACAGGACTCATCTTCTCCCAGATATCATCACAGAAATGTTCATCATTTAGTTAGATAATGTTTACCCAGTGGAATCCTGAGGCATGATTGATCATGAGAGATGAAAATATAAGCTAAGCTTCTCATTTATTATGCAAAAACTCACCCCAGCACTTTCTGAGGCAGGCCTTGGAGGCAGGAAGGACATCACCCTCTTCTGGTCTTGGAGGCAGGAAGGACATCACCCTCTTCTGGTCTTGGAGGCAGGAAGGACATCACCCTCTTCTGGTCTTGGAGGCAGGAAGGACATCACCCTCTTCTGGTCTTGGAGGCAGGAAGGACATCACCCTCTTCTGGTCTTGGAGGCAGGAAGGACATCACCCTCTTCTGGTCTTGGAGGCAGGAAGGACATCACCCTCTTCTGGTCTTGGAGGCAGGAAGGATATCACCCTCTTCTGGTCTTGGAGGCAGGAAGGCCATCACCCTCTTCTGGTCTTGGAGGCAGGAAGGACATCACCCTCTTCTGGTTTTGGAGGCAGGAAGGACATCACCCTCTTCTGGTCTTGGAGGCAGGAAGGACATCACCCTCTTCTGGTCTTGGAGACAGGAAGGACATCACCCTCTTCTGGTTTTGGAGGCAGGAAGGACATCACCCTCTTCTGGTCTTGGAGGCAGGAAGGACATCACCCTCTTCTGGTTTTGGAGGCAGGAAGGACATCACCCTCTTCTGGTCTTGGAGGCAGGAAGGACATCACCCTCTTCTGGTCATCACCCCACCAGGGCAAGGACAGTGATGACCTGTGAGCTCTGTAGGCAGCTCCTGTTAAACAGCGTCCGGTCAATCCACTGCTGCTGCTTCTTGTGGAGAGTTGACCGCCAGCTCTCTGGACTCACCAGCTCCATTTGAGAGAGAGAGAGAGTTCAAATACTAATAGTTGACCCAACATTAGCAAATAATGGATTACCATTTCTAAGCTTCTCATTTATTATTTAAAAAAACTCCCCTCAGCACTTTAAGGCAGGCCTTGGAGGCAGGAAGGGCGTCACCCTCTTCTGGTCTTGGAGGCAGGAAGGACATCACCCTCTTCTGGTCTTCACCCCACCAGGAACAGAAGCCTGGGGTGGATACAAGGGGGCCTGGGGTAGATCACCAGGGACAGAAGCAAGGACAGAAGCCTGGTGACTGCATTGTAAACTCCCACTTCTTCCGTCTTTTAGTTCTCCATATCTCCCTTTCCAGACTCTAGGACCTGAGAAGGTGGTACGGCTTGTGCCAATATTCCATGTAACTCCTTTGCTGTGAAATCTTTCAGCCCCGGGAATCGCTCCGCCGCAATCACTATGATTTCTATCTTCCAGAAACTTCTCTCCACCTTGGCAGTGCCATCAATTACCATAGCTATGAATGCCACGAAGTCAAACCTTCTAATGTTTAAAATTTCAGGATCCTGCTGGTGAATGGCAACCCCTGCATCCTGCATTGGAGGTCTATCCACTACCATGGACTCTTCTGGTGCAACATTCAAACCCTGAACCCATTTAACAGCTTCTGCATCTGAAATGCTCTGGACAACCCTGACTTAGGCCACCTCATTCTCTTTCACCCTTGTGGGGCATTCGGAAGACGTGGCTTCATGGTTCCCACTGCAATTGCAACATGTCACATATTCATCACTTTTATAACACATAATATGATCCTTTCCGCAACTTGGACATCTCGGATTCTCCCTTCTATAAACACTTGCTACATGACCAAAAGATTTACAGTGGTCTTGGGATAAATGCTCTGACTCTGTAGTTAATATACTCCAACTGCACTTCAGTAGGGAGAGACTCCATATCCAAAGACCTGAAACGTTGTTTACTGTGTTCACTGTGTGGTGGAGAAAGCAGACACCTCTGTTGATGTTTGCTACCCTCTAGTGGTTATGTTGGGTAAGTGCACCTCTAGTGGTCATGTTGGGTAAGTGCACCTCTAATGGTCATGTTTCATGCCTTCTAAGATGCCTTCATTTGGTTGATTTTTATGGCCGCATCGATGTATCCTTCGCCGGGGAGGCTATCCCACTAATACAGTCGTGGTCAAAAGTTTTGAGAATGACACAAATACTAATTTTCACTAAGTCTGCTGCCTCAGTTTTGATGATGGCAATTTGCATATACTCCAGAATGTCATGAAGAGTGATCAGATGAATTGCAATGAATTGCAAAGTCCCTCTTTGCCATGAAAATGAACTTAATCCCAAATAAACATTTCCCCTGTATTTCAGCCCTGCCACAAAAGGACCAGCTGCCATCATGTCAGTGATTCTCTCGTTAACACAGGTGAGAGTGTTGATGAGGACAAGGCTGGAGATCACTCTTTCATGCTGATTGAGTCAGAATAACAGACTGGAAGCTTTAAAAGGAGGGTGGTGCTTGAAACCATGGTTACCTGCAAGGAAGCACGTGCCGTCATCATTGCTTTTATCGTGTCGCGTCGAATGCTGGTGCTCATTGCTGTCAAACAAAGGAGTCCGCTCATACTGAACCTTTGATCATGTTTATTCATATCACAAGCTTTCAGCATGAGTTACAGACTTGCAGGGTCTGGAGAAACAGCGTCCCAAACATAATCTGCCTGTTTCTGCCCCCTCTTTGTCTAGCCCATACTTATAAACAAAGCAGAATATGGGTGGCTCCCTCTTTCGTCCAATCACCTGTCCCCCCTGGGGCGTCACCCTACAACTGCTACATTTGAACTAACATAAACAACATTCCATTTCTTCATGAAAAACATTTAACAAAGGCATAATCCTAATACACTACATTTCCCCTCTTCGAGACTAACTAAAAGTCTCGAAAACAAACAGAATAGGATGATGACCAGTAACAATTTATCTTATTGAGTATCTTTAACATTAAACCAAAACCATTCTCCTCTAGAGTGTAAATACCTTTCTATGAAATATGAATAACTGTTTATGAAGTGTGACTACATTACTATGAAATATGAACAAATCTTTATGGAGTGTGAGAGCGAAAAACTGTCTGGCAACCTTCGTTCCAAATCCATCCATCAATCAAGACAGTAAAATTCTCTCACGGTCCCTCTGCCCCAGGCAACCACCTAGGTACTCCCGATAAATTCATATCTCTTTATAAATGCATTTGAAACTATGATGCAATTAAATACACATGAAAGCCCCAGCAAACAAAATACTATCCAAAAAATGTCCACTCTAAGGCTGGTCAACCCATTGGACCCTACAGTGGACCTCTCCCTGCCTAGACTCCCTGTCCCTAAGCATCAACGAAATAAACAAAAACATCTAAGATCCCCACATGTATCCAATAACATCAAATATCATTCTACAAAAATTTATACCTAAGAATATGACACAAATTATGTATTACACATGCAAATATGTCTATATTTCATTGCAGACACTGGAATGTAGTCCACTACACTTCATCTCCCCGTAGTCTCCTCTTCCAATGCATTGTTGATGATGGAATCGGAATCTTTCCACACCTTCTTTGTTCCATCTCCTCCAGTCATTGTCCTTTCATATTGTCCCTGTCACGATCGTCTACCAGAGAGGAGGACCAAGGCGCAGCGTTGAATGCGAACATTTTAGATGATCACACGATCAAAACAACAAAAACGAAACGTGACGTCCCTGGTTACATAAACCAACCAACACGGAACAAGAAACCACAAACACAAAGTGAAAGACAGACAGTTAAATATGGCTCCCAATCAGAGACAACCAGCTGACACTCGTTGCCTCTGATTGGGAGTCACTCAGGCCAACATAGAAATATAAACATAGACCCACAACCTACAACACAAAACATAGAAACTAACACCCTGGCTCAACATACGAGAGTCCCCCGAGCCAGGGCGTGACAGTACCCCCCCCTAAAGGCGCGGACTCCGACCGCGCCAACCAAACACAACAGGGGAGGGACCGGGTGGGCACTCCGCCTAGGCGGCGGATCCGGCTCCGGGCATGATCCCCACTCGCTCTCTAACCCCCCAAAGTACCCCTGGTCCGGTCTGGCCCTGCTGACCGGAGCTGGACTGCACACTGGTGGAGCGGATTGCTCTAGCTCCGGCGTGAAGCAGCTGACCCGTGCCGAACCAGGCACCAGTGGAACAGGCACGGGCTGTGCCGGACTGACGACGCACACCACTGGCTTGGTGTGGGGAGCAGGGACGGCCCGAGCCGGGCTGACGAAACGCACCCCTGACTTGGTGCGGGGAGCAGGAGCGGGCCAAACCGGGCTGACGAAACGCCCCACTGACTTGGTGCGGGGAGCAGGAATGGGCCGGACTGGGCTGGCGACGCGCACCACAGACTTGGTGCGGAGAGCAGGAACGGGCCGGACAGGGCTGACGAAACGCACCACAGACTTGGTGCGGAGAGCAGGAACGGGCCGGACTGGGCTGGCGACGCGCACCACAGACTTGGTGCGGGGAGCAGGAATGGGCCGGACTGGGCTGGCGACGCGCACCACAGACTTGGTGCGGAGAGCAGGAACGGGCCGGACAGGGCTGACGAAACGCACCACAGACTTGGTGCGGAGAGCAGGAACGGGCCGGACTGGGCTGGCGACGCGCACCACAGACTTGGTGCGGGGAGCAGGAATGGGCCGGACTGGGCTGGCGACGCGCACTACAGACTTGGTGCGGAAAGCAGGAACGGGCCGGACCGTACTGGGAACACACACCACTGGCCCTACGTGGGGATCAGGAACAGGCCGGACCGGACTTGCAACACACGCCAGTACCTCTCGCCGTGCCTCTACATCTTCCACCCCCTCTTTGACCAGTGGCCCCCGTAACCTGGCGGCCTCCTCTGCCAATCCGCTGGGCCGCTCTGCCGCGGTCTCCTGCTGGCCCGTCGTCCACGGCGTTAGCCCCCCCCTAAAAAATGTCTGGGCGTCTCCCCTACCCGTGGACCAGGTCTCCATGTCCCTCGCCAGCCTTTCGCCCTTCTGCCATAATGTCAAGCCCTTCTCTTCCTCACTCGGCTTGACCCAGTCGAGGAGGCGAAGGAGATCTGTTAGGGATCTCCCTGGCGATGGCTCCTGGACACGCTGCTTGGTCACATCTTGGTGGTTTCTTCTGTCACGATCGTCTACCAGAGAGGAGGACCAAGGCGCAGCGTTGAATGCGAACATTTTATTATATCAAGATGATCACACGATCAAAACAACAAAAACGAAACGTGACGTCCCTGGTTACATAAACCAACCAACACGGAACAAGAAACCACAAACACAAAGTGAAAGAAAGACAGTTAAATATGGCTCCCAATCAGAGACAACCAGCTGACACTCGTTGCCTCTGATTGGGAGTAACTCAGGCCAACATAGAAATATAAACATAGACCCACAACCTACAACACAAAACATAGAAACTAACACCCTGGCTCAACATACGAGAGTCCCCCGAGCCAGGGCGTGACAGTCCCTTCATATTGTCCTTGTTTGAGTATTTCAATCTCCACATATTCCCCCAAATGCTTCTGGAAGAAAAGAAAAGACCAAACAGTATCTTTTGCGAAACAACACTTTCAAATTAAACATCAATATCAACTAAGAATATAAAAATTATATATAAATGATGTATGAATCAATATAAATGATAAAATAATGAAATAGGATAATTATTCATTCATACACTTCCCCCCTTTGATTCATAAAATCATACTAAAATCACCCTAATATAGATGTTTTTATTTTTTATGATCAAATAATCAAAAAGGATATTTATCCATTAATACTCCATCCAGTCCCACTTGTCCCTCTTCATCCAGATCAGGAACAGTCAACAACGGCATCTGAGCGTTGTCTCCAGGCATCACAACTCCAACCATCTTAATATCATAACTTTCTCAAAGGTCAGTAACAAATTACAAACATCACACACAGTGCTATCAAAACTGCTATTAAAATGTAATCCATCACTGCTCCTACTGGCCTAACTGATCTTGCAACCAAGTCTTCGCTGACCATCCAGCTCCTTCAGATCTACCAAATGCATCCCTTATATTCTTCAATGCATACATAACCCTAGTGATAATATCTGAACTATCTGGACTCAAAGTATAACTAATATTATCAATATGATCTTCCCAAATGTTACACCATACCATGGAAAAAGTCCCCCCTTCTCCCTTAGATTTATCCTTCAATGATAGGCTTGAAGACTATGACATGTAACAACATCCTGTCCATCCATAGGGTAAGAATATATATGCTTCATCACCACAAACCCTCCAAATATCTCTAAAATTCCCCATAGTAACATTGTCAGGCAAAAGCTAATCTTTTAACCATCAAAGTCCTGCTGTTCCTACTACCTGGAACATAAAAAGTAACATATTTCTCATTACTACCCTTAAGGTCATGCATACCCAAAGTTATCATATAATCACAATCTGATATTCCCATAAACATACCCCTTACATCATATGTTTTATTAGAACAAAAACAACTTTTAGCCCTCAATGGTTTCACCTCCAATGCTTCAGGGTTCGCTGTTACCTGATTTTTCTTCCCATTTAACAAATTCACACAAGTTAATTAACTTAACCCAAGAACACTTAAACCTAGGCTTAAACAAATGTTTTGACAACGACATTATTTTATCTGTTACTGATTGTTGTTGCTGATACAACAGTCATGACAAAGCCTAAGATTGACCAATACTTGATAGAGGTCGAGCGACCGTCTCTAAAATGTTTGGTGCTGGAATTCTCAACAGACATGGACCCTCAAGATTCCTCCCTGATCTTACAGAACGAGTTAACTGCTGGAACCAAAGATTCCTACTTGCCCATCTATCCTTAATTTTCACAACAGAAGAATCAAACCCATCCATTTAGTTTCTCTCTTCCCTAACGAGCGGTACTGATCAAAGACCTCATCCTGTACCTCCATGATAGTATCCTTCACTATTTCAGATGAATCTATATTGTTCTCTACTACTATCTGCTCTCCTATTTTAACCCTATTCGTACTATCATTGACAGCACTCTCCATCCGTAACATAAACCCCTGAGTCCTTCTTGCTACCCCCTTTAATTTCAGAAAAGTTGTTGTCGGTGTCATACTTCCTACATTTGCTATTGCCATCATATCATTAATCCCTTCCAAAGTTACCATTAAAGTAGTTGATTTAGTTGATGTATTAACACTCTTAACTACTTCTAGTGGGAATGTTACCGATATCCTCTGTGAATTATTTACTGTTGGAGTGGCTACTGTAATAATATACTTCTCCTGACCTCCTTTGGTGACTGCGGAAGCTTCGACAGACTTCAAATCTTCCATTATAAGCGTCACTTTATGAATTACATAGCCTTTTAACCAATCATTCTTAACCGGAACAAATTTTAATGCTTGCACTAGATAAGTACACATATATTCTCCCTAATCTTCTCTTATCATTTACGCAAAATAAGTGAACAATCACTCATAACCCTCTTCCACTTCATATTGTTGTACAAACTATACCTCCTTTGACTAGGTGCAACAGCTTCTACTCCTGGTCCTGATAACAATACTTCTTCTCCATAATTATCTCTCCATGTGGGAGGAACGTCCCCATCCTAACCCTAATAAGTATTTTCCTCTAAAATTGGTGCTGGAGCTATTGGTTGCCTTATAATCAAATGCGATATATTTATGGCTTTAATAACTATCAATGTTGAAAGAGTTAAATTGCTTCTCACTGTTGTTTTAATAGAGTGAAGTGTTGATGTCATTCTTGTTACTTCATCCATTTTCCCCAAAACTTTGAACTCTTTGCTTGTACTTCCATCTATCACCACTAGTGTCACTTTTTCAACTCTCAGTCCTACCTCTAATCCCTGACTTTCAAACTTTTGATTATAAAAAATACACCCACAATTACCTTGATCTTCCTGCTGGGAATTGTAATATAGATTCTCGATCACCCTCAATCTTCTCTTATCATTCAGCAACGCATCTGCTCCTAACAGATCTAAACTCCTAACATTGAAACTTAGCTTACTGTCTTAGAGTTCCTTCAACCCTAGTTCTCCTAACTTTTTTAATCTAATCTTTAAAAACCTTTTCCCACTGATTTATTCACAAAATCCTTTACCACCACTTTTTAGAATATGTGATTGGGAAAATCCCCACCTGCTTCTGACTTCTTTACACACAGACTTGGCAAACGACTAAACACCTTTTAGCCTAGTTTGAAATCTCTTGGTGTAAGAATGTAACCCAGAATAACAGTCACCCCTTTTAACTTTATTTTCCAGACAGATTGTCTAATAGGCAGTCTAATAGATTATCATCCTTCCTATGATATTATCTTTTTAAGCCAATATGATTCCCAAAAACCCTATTCTTTTAAAATCTTCTACCAGACAGCCGTTTAGTGTACATCTTATTGTACAGTCCAATTTACACAATGCATCTCTTTCCAACAATGTAATAGGTATATGTTCTAATATTAGTATGTCTATTTTAATTTCTCTTTGATTTTTATAGCAGAGCTCAATTGGTTCCTTAAGAGTAATTAACTATTTTACTACCTCAAATCCCTATCCTAATTAGTTAATTTTACATAGTGAGATGTTTAACCTCTTTAGGCTGAACACAGATAAAAGTTTTTCCAATATTCACTATCACTTCTCATAGTCCTCTGTTTTTACTTCAATTGTTGGATATTTTTCTTCTTCTCCCTAAATCGGTGCTATCAGCTGACACCCCCCTTCGGATCTTCTAGGCACTCTAGAATCCTTGCTCCTTTAAGGGTTCACCTGGAGAACAGGTGATCTTCACTTGCTCCTTTATATTCCTCAGAAATGTCCTCTGTTGTTTCCTCCTGACTTATTGCACTCACAGGTAAAGTGACCAATCTGTCCACAATTATACCATTCTTCTGGAGATTGCTGGAAGTGTAGCTGAAATCTTCCTCCTCCTTCTAAGCCTTCTCGTCCTCTTCCTCTCCAATTCTGTGTCTGTCCAGAAACTGTCTGTGGGTATGAAACACCTGGTACCCCCCTTGGTGGCTGGTACAATTGCATTTGATCTTGTTCAGTTGAAGCTGTAACAGTGATTGTTGATTTGGTTCACTCTGATTCTTCATAACCAAAGCTTCTCTTCTCCTTCTCCACCAGTTGTATGATTGAGTTTTCTGAGAGTTTCTTGATCCTGTTCTTTCTTGCTGTTGACATATCAGGATTCTTCAAAAGCTTATATTCTAAGTTCTGTCCTCGAAATATCATCTTCCATCATCTTCTTACTATTGGCCTTTCCTTGACCTCAATGTATTATTCTTCTCCTCCAATTCTTGGGATCCTTTTCTCAGCAGTTTTCCTCTCTTCTGTATCTTCATCCTCATCTTTCCGAACGTCATTCTTCTCTTAGTTTCCATACATCTCGGTTTTTCTTACTTCTGGAGTTTTGGATTCATCTTCATTGTCGTTTCTGCTTGTCCTCTATCTATTATTCGTTCATCTTCATCTCTGATGCAATAATCACCCTCCTGGATGATCCCTGGAAGCTGAGGATAAACATCCCTAAGCTCTACTTCCTTCTCATAAGGTGGGGGTGTTTTTGCTGAATCCGTATGTGAGAAAGGTGTACTAACTTCTGCCATTAGTTTTTCTGTCACCTTCTCTATACCTTTGTTTATCTTATCGCTGGAATCTTTTATCAGTTTTTGTTTGAGAATGAAGGGCAACTTTTGTTTCATTTGCCGGATAACCTAACAATACTTTAGTTAAAGGATTACTATTTTGTACTATACCAACCGGTGTAATCACTTTCATAGCCTTGCTGTCCTTTCTCCCCATTGTAACTACTCTTTTATATTCCTTTATTGTGAATTATTTAGACTATAGAGCCTATGGCGTCCCCCCTTTAATTATAAATATAACCTAAACAACCAAAAAAACAAACAAAACAAAAAAATTATTATAATTTTTTTTTTTTTCCTAAATCAATCAACAAAAATATGAATATCAAAAAATTATATTTAAAATTTTATTCAAAAACCATTTATAATTAAAGTAAAAAATCAATTAAAAAATCAATTAAAAATTATGAATAATTAAAACCAATTTTCTATTTCTTTATCCTATCCTACCAATTTATCAATTAGTGGCTATCTTACCACAACCCATCAAATGCAAGTAGTCAACTTCAGACTACAATGCTAAAAACCAAGCCTGTAAGCCTACAACTCCCATAAACCCCCTTGCTCTATTAGCACCTAATTATTTAAATTTTACAGAATAATGTCAGTCCTTGATTCCCAACACAACTGTAATCAAAAGCAAGTGATGAACAGAGCCTCCCAAATGCAATTTTTAATGAATCAGTATTTGCCAAGCCTATGTGAAATTGTCATAACATCAAACATCCTGTATGGGAAGATTTTGTGAACAGACCAGTACCAAAACCCCTTGACTCGATCCCCTGTCGCGTCACGTGATGTGATGTATACGTCAGCACCCCCTCTCTTTCTCTCTCTCTCTCCTGTCGTATCGTCCTATTGCTCCTCTCATATGACAAAAGAACAAAACGGGACAGACAAGCATTTGAAGTTATCCACATTAAATATTCCCCCACTCACATTCGCTATAAGACTTAACTCAGGACTAAATAGCTCAATAACATTTTTATTTAATTTTTATTTATTTTAATCGTCATTTAATTTAATTTATTATAATTCGTCCACATATATCTAATTTATAAATTCACTACATCTCAACAAATAGTTTTATTTTCAAACAACCGCTTTAACGACTAAAAGATTCGTGTCCAAATCTCTCTTGTCTGTGGCTATTTCTCTGTCTCCTCCTGCAACACAGCCCCACAGAAATATGACACTTTACCCACAATCCCCCTGTTGTAGTTTTAGTACCCACCGTGTTGTAGTTTAGTACCGGAACCCAACGTCTCATAATCTCGTGCAATAAACTCCAACTCCCACGTTTTGTAGTGTAGTATCGTAAAATTAAACGCATGCGCAATACATTAAACGATACGATTCCCAGACAACAGAACGCTAGCATTCCGCTACAGTTCACTATTTTATACCTTATAATCAAACAATTACACATAACAGAGCTCACATTTGCGTAGAACTCTGAATTCTACACACACCGACATATTTTAAGAGGCTTATTCCATCGCAATGGCTCCTCTAAGGACACCCGTTAGCATGTAGCACGCAACACAATTAGCATTTAGCATTTAGCCTTAGCCTTTATGTACAATGTGGCATGAAACCCAACCAACATTTAGCATCAGCATTAGCATTAGCCTTTAGCTAACCTGTGGCCTACCACGCCCTAAGTAACCTGCATTGTGCCTAAATCATTGTCCATTTATCCCCTTCTAACTTTATGCTGCCGTGAGTTATGGATATTATATGAGCGGTTACCCCAAACAGATACCCCGTCGACTACAAGATGAGAATAACTTACAATATAACCGTCCACCTCATAGTTCCCAGAACTAACCTGACAACCCCTAGCGCGTTACCAGGATTTATGGCCCACCCCTAAGGAGTCGCCCCATTTCGAGGTCTTTTCCAGATCCACAATGCCCTAATGTATACGTATTTCTCTGCCTTGTACATCTGCCAATATCTGCCGTTAATATCTGCTTTCAATTACTGTACAATTTTAGAATAATTATTACAGACTCCTAGTCGACCGCAATAGCACCACATCCGCACAAAACCCAAGTTATTTAAACGGTACACCTTTCAGTGCCCTTTCATAAACCAGCCAAACAACTAAACGCCCAATAATTTGTGAGGAATCTCACCTTAGCCGGGTTGAGCGGTAGTCACCTCGCAATTCAGGAATGGGACAAAGAACGATGCATACAGATCCCGGACGAGCCCCCATTATATCGTGTCGCGTCGAATGCTGGTGCTCATTGCTGTCAAACAAAGGAGTCCGCTCATACTGAACCTTTGATCATGTTTATTCATATCACAAGCTTTCAGCATGAGTTACAGACTTGCAGGGTCTGGAGAAACAGCGTCCCAAACATAATCTGCCTGTTTCTGCCCCCTCTTTGTCTAGCCCATACTTATAAACAAAGCAGAATATGGGTGGCTCCCTCTTTCGTCCAATCACCTGTCCCCCCTGGGGCGTCACCCTACAACTGCTACATTTGAACTAACATAAACAACATTCCATTTCTTCATGAAAAACATTTAACAAAGGCATAATCCTAATACACTACATTTCCCCTCTTCGAGACTAACTAAAAGTCTCGAAAACAAACAGAATAGGATGATGACCAGTAACAATTTATCTTATTGAGTATCTTTAACATTAAACCAAAACCATTCTCCTCTAGAGTGTAAATACCTTTCTATGAAATATGAATAACTGTTTATGAAGTGTGACTACATTACTATGAAATATGAACAAATCTTTATGGAGTGTGAGAGCGAAAAACTGTCTGGCAACCTTCGTTCCAAATCCATCCATCAATCAAGACAGTAAAATTCTCTCACGGTCCCTCTGCCCCAGGCAACCACCTAGGTACTCCCGATAAATTCATATCTCTTTATAAATGCATTTGAAACTATGATGCAATTAAATACACATGAAAGCCCCAGCAAACAAAATACTATCCAAAAAATGTCCACTCTAAGGCTGGTCAACCCATTGGACCCTACAGTGGACCTCTCCCTGCCTAGACTCCCTGTCCCTAAGCATCAACGAAATAAACAAAAACATCTAAGATCCCCACATGTATCCAATAACATCAAATATCATTCTACAAAAATTAATACCTAAGAATATGACACAAATTATGTATTACACATGCAAATATGTCTATATTTCATTGCAGACACTGGAATGTAGTCCACTACACTTCATCTCCCCGTAGTCTCCTCTTCCAATGCATTGTTGATGATGGAATCGGATCTTTCCACACCTTCTTTGTTCCATCTCCTCCAGTCATTGTCCTTTCATATTGTCCCTTCATATTGTCCTTGTTTGAGTATTTCAATCTCCACATATTCCCCCAAATGCTTCTGGAAGAAAAGAAAAGACCAAACAGTATCTTTTGCAAAACAACACTTTCAAATTAAACATCAATATCAACTAAGAATATAAAAATTATATATAAATGATGTATGAATCAATATAAATGATAGAATAATGAAATAGGATAATTATTCATTCATACACTTCCCCCCTTTGATTCATAAAATCATACTAAAATCACCCTAATATTGAATTTTTTTTGAAAAATGATCAAATAATCAAAAAGGATATTTATCCATTAATACTCCATCCAGACCCCCTTGTCCATCTTCATCCAGATCAGGAACAGTCAACAACGGCATCTGAGTGTTGTCTCCAGGCATCACTCTCCAACCTATCTCAATATCATAGCTTTCTCAATGGTCAGTAACAAATTACAAACCTCACACACAGTGCTATCAAAACTGCTATTAAAATGTAATCCATCACTGCTCCTACTGGCCTACCTGATCTTGCAACCAAGTCTTCGCTGACCATCCAGCTCCTTCAGATCTACCAAATGCATCCCTTATATTCTTCAATGCATATATAACCCTAGTGATAATATCTGAACTATCTGGACTCAAAGTATAACTAATATTATCAATATGATCTTCCCAAATGTTACACCATACCATGGAAAAAGTCCCCCCTTCTCCCTTAGATTTATCCTTCAATGATAGGCTTGAAGACTATGACATGTCGCCATGTCTCTTTTCACCCTATTTTCAACCCTAGATTTATCTGTGTCCGGTGCTACCCCTCTTATAATGGTAGAAGCCTCATATGGAAGCTTCAACGTTGACATGTACCAACATCCTGTCCATCCATAGGGTAAGAATATATATGCTTCATCACCACAAACCCTCCAAATATCTCTAAAATTCCCAATAGTCACATTGTCAGGCAAAAGCTAATCTTTTAACCCTCAAAGCCTTGCTGTTCCTACTACCTGGAACATAAAAAGTAACATTATATTTCTCATTACTACCCTTAAGGTCATGCATACCCAAAGTTATCATATAATCATCACAATCTGATATTCCCATAAACATACCCCTTACATCATATGTTTTATTAGAACAAAAACAACTTTTAGCCCTCAATGGTTTCACCTCCAATGCTTCAGGGTTCGCTGTTACCTGATTTTTCTTCCCATCTAACAAATTCCCATAGGGTAATTCATTTAACCAAGAACACTTAAACCTAGTCTTAAACAAATGTTTTGACAACGACATTATTTTATCTGTTACTGATTGTTGTTGCTGATACAACAGTCATGACAAAGCATAAGATTGACACATACTTGATAGAGGTCGAACCCCACGTCTCTGGTGCTGGAATTCTCAACAGACATGGACCCTCAAGATTCCTCACTGATCTTACAGAATGAGCTGCTGGAACCAAAGATTCCTACCTGCCCATCTATCTCTAATTTTCACAACAGAAGAATCAAACCCATCCATTTAGTTTCTCTCTTCCCTAACGAGCGGTACTGATCAGATACCTCTCCTTGTCTGTCATTAAAATCAAAGACCTCATCCTGTACTTCCATGATATTATCCTTCACTATTTCAGATGAATCTATATTGTTCTCTACCACTATCTGCTCTCCTATTTTAACCCTATTCGTACTATCATTGACAGCACTCTCTATCCGTATCATAAACCCCTGAGTCCTTCTTGCTACCCCCTTTAATTTCAGAAAAGTTGTTGTCGGTGTCGGTGTCATACTTCCTACATTTGCTATTGCCATCGTATCATTAATCCCTTCCAAAGTTACCATTAAAGTAGTTGATTTAGTTGATGTATTAACACTCTTAACTACTTCTAGTGGGAAAGTTACCGATATCCTCTGTGTATTATCTACTGTTGGAGTGACTACTGTAACATATTCTTCCTGAACTCCTTTGGTGACCGTGGAAGCTTCAACAGACTTCAAATCTTCCATTACAAGCGTCACTTTACGAATTACATAGCCTTTAACCAATAATTCTTAACCGGAACAAATTTTAATGCTTGCACTAGATAAGTACACATATATTCTCCCTGATCTTTCTCTGTAACATTACGCAAAATAAATGAACAATCACTCATAACCCTCTTCCACTTCATATCGTTGTACAAAATATACCTCCTTTGACTAGGTGCAACAGCTTCTACTTCTGGTCCTGATAACAATACTTCTTCTCCATAATTATCTCTCCATGTGGGAGGAACGTCCCCATCCTAACCCTAATAACAGTATTTTACTCTAAAATTGGTGCTGGAGCTATTGGTTCCCTTATAATCAAATGCGATATATTTATGGCTTTAATAACTATCAATGTTGAAAGAGTTAAATTGCTTCTCACTGTTGTTTTAATAGACTGAAGTGTTGATGTCCTTATTGTTACTTCATCTAGTTTCCCCAAAGCTTTGAACTCTTTGCTTGTACTTCCATCTATCACCACTAGTGTCAAATGACGTAAATGTAACTTATATTCACTCTCTCTTCCTACTCTAAACCCTAACTTTCAAACTTTTGATTATAAAAAATACACCTACAATTACCTTGATCTTCCTACTCTAAAATGTCCTTCACCACTGTTCTCTCTCTTACTACTAACTTTGAAACTTAGCTTACTGTCTTAGAATTCCTTCAACCCTAGTTCTCCTAACTTGTTTTAATCTAATCTTTTCTCCTATCCCTTAAAAACATTTTCCCACTGATCTATTCACAAAATCCCTTTACCACCAATTTTTAGAATGTGTGATTGGGAAGTCCCCACATGCTTCTGACTTCTTTACACACAGACTTGGCAAACGACTAAACACCTTTTAGCCTAGCCTGAAATCTCTTGGTGTAAGAATGTAACCCAGAATAACAGTCACCCCTTTTAACTTTATTTTCCAGACAGATTGTCTAATAGGCAGTCTAATAGATTATCATCCTTCCTATGATATTATCTTTTTAAGCAAATATGATTCCCAAAAACCCTACTTTTTTTAAAAAATCTTCTACCAGACAGCCGTTTAGTGTACATCTTATTGTACAGTCCAATTTACACCATGCATCTCTTCCCAACAATGCAATAGGTATATGTTCTAATATGAGTATGTCTATTTTAATTTCTCTTTGATTTTTATAGCAGAGCTCAATTGGTTCCTTAAGAGTAATTAGCTGTTTTACTACCTCAAATCCCTATCCTAATTAGTTAATTTTACATAGTGAGATGTTTAACCTCTTTAGGCTGAACATAGATAAGTTTTTCCACTATTCACCTTTCCTAGTCCTTTGTTTTTACTTCAATTGTTGGATATTTTCTTCCTAATTGGTGCTATCAGCTGACACCCCCCTTCGTATCTTCTAGACTCTAGAATCCTTGCTCCGGACCCCTGTAGGGGTTCACCTGGAGAACAGGTGATTTTGACTGGCCCCTGTATCTTCCTCTGAAATTCCCTCTGTTGTTTCCTCCTGACTTATTGCACTCACAGGTAAAGTGACCAATCTGTCCACAATTATAACACTCTTCTGAAAGTTGCTGGAAGTGTAGCTGAAATCTTCCTCCTCCTTCTAAGCCTTCTCGTCCTCTTCCTCTCCAATTCTGTGTCTGTCCAGAAACTGGCTGTGGATATGAAACACCTGGTACCCCCCTTGGTGGCTGGTACAATTGCGGTTGGCCTTGTTCAGTTGAAGCTGTAGCAGTGATTGTTGATTTGGTTCACTCTGATTCTTCATAACCAAAGCTTCTCTTCTCCACCAGTTGTATGATTGAGTTTTCTGAGAGTTTCTTGATCCTGTTCTTTCTTGCTGTTGACATATCAGGATTCTTCAAAAGCTTATATTCTAAGTTCTGTCCTCGAAATATCATCTTCCATCATCTTCTTACTATTGGCATTTCCTTGACCTCAATGTATTCTTCTCCTCCAATTCTTGGGATTATTTTCTCAGCAGGTTTTCTCCTTCTGTATCTTCTCTTCTTGAGTTGTTCATCCAGTTGTGTTACTTCTTCTAAACTATTCGCTTTATCCAGGCATGATAAGCATCGGTCTATATCTCTATTTCTTCCTTGCTAGTCATTGTAGGATAAACTCCTTTTGAATACACAGCACCTTTAGTCTCCTCTTTATCGCTGTCTTCATCTGAACTCGAATCTCTTGTATCCTTCTTCCTTCAACTTCCATCAGAGATCAAATCTCTAGTATCCTTCTTTCCTCTCTTGCCAACTTCCTTCTGATCACAGAGTCATATCCACCCATGATCTCTTCTCAATCACTCTGATCTTCATCTTCATTATCTTCTTCAAGTTCCATCTTCCTTAACCTCACTCTTCTCTTCCAGACATCTCATTTTCTTCCTTCTGGAGTTTTGGATTCATCTTTATCGTCGTTTCTGCTTGTCCTCTATCTATTATTCGCTCATCTTCATCTCTGATGCAATAATCACCCTGCTGGATGATCACTGGAAGCTGAGGATAAGCATCCCTAAGCTCTACTTCCTTCTCATAAGGTGGGTGTCTTTTTGCTGAATCCGTATGTGAGAAAGGTGTACTAACTTCTGCCATTAGTTTTTCTGTCGCCTTTTCTTCCTTTAGCATTTTCCTCTATACCTTTGTTTATCTTATCGCTGGAATCTTTTATCAGTTTTTGTTTGAGAATGAAGGGCAACTTTTGTTTCATTTGCCGGATAACCTAGCAATACTTTAGTTAAAGGATTACTATTTTGTACTATATCAACAGGTGTAATCACCTTCATAGCCTTGCTGTCCTTTCTCCCCATTATAACTACTCTTTTATATTCCTTTATTGTGAATTATTTTATTTTAGCCTATATAGCCTATGGCTTCCCCCCTTTAATTATTAATATAACCCTAAACACCAAAAAAATCAATCAACCAAAATATGAATATGAAAAAATTCAATTAAATTTTTTATTCAAAAAACATTTCTAATTAAAATAAAAATCAATTAAAAAATCAATTAGAAATTATGAATAATTAAAACCAATTTTTTATTTCTATATCCTATCTTACCAATTTATCAATTAGTGGTGGCTATCTTACCACAACCCATCAGGAAAGTAAATGTAAGTTAGTCAACTTCACAGCAAACCCAAAAACAAAGCCTTCTAACCTTACAACACTACAATTCCCATAAACCCCCTTGCTCTATAAGCACCTAATTATTTAAATTTTACAGAATAATGTCAGTCCTTGATTCCCAACACAACTGCAATCAAATCCAAGTGATGCCAGAGACTCTAAAATGCAATTTTTAATGAATCAGTATTTGCCAAGCCTATGTGAAATTGTCATAACATCAAATATCCTGTAGGGGAAGATTTTGTAACCAGACCAGTACCAAAACCTTTTTGACTTGATCCTCTGTCGCGTCACGTGACGTGTACGTCAGCACCCCCTCTCTTTCTCTCTCTCTCTCCTGTCGTATCGTCCTATTGCTCCTCTCATATGACAAAAGAACAGAGAAACAGAAAAAGATTTTAGTAGTTAATGCAATACTGAGTTACTTCAACCATATTCAATATTCCTTCGTTCACATTCGCTCTAAGACTAAACTCAGGACTAAATAGATCGCTCAAAAACATTTTTATTTTATTTTAATCCATCATTTAATTTAATTCATTATAATCCGTCAACATATATCTAATTTATAAATTCACTACATCCCAACAAATAGTTTAAGAAAGTCATAATCTTTAATACACTACACTCCCGTCAGGGCTAGTATTGTTAGGAATAAACGTACAGCATTGTTCCCCAAACATCTTACACACACCCCCTTGGTTAGCAAGCAACATGTCAAGTGCTAGTCTATTTTGCCTAGCCACCCTAGAGGTGGCCTCTAGTTGTTCCGACATTCCAGTCAGGGCAGTGCGTGTGTAGTTAACAAATCGCTGTTGGTTATAATAGATGTAATTTATCCAAGATCGCTGTTTAGCAGTATCTATGGCAGGACCTATGATTGGCAACAAATGCCACAACCCATCATTCCTGTTGAGTGCCTGGAACTGTAATGGTACTCCCACAGGCACCCCCAACAGGTTAGAGTGGATCTCCTCTCCTGCTGACCATGGGGCACTACGTCTCCCCCGCCTCATTCTCTCTCTGTCTGGGGCTAGCTGGGCGATCCCCAAAAGATGGTCTGAGGAAACATCAATAATGGTCAGAGGTACAATCAAACTGGCTAATGCACACGTGCCCTGCCAGTCCCCCTTTAGAATCGGGGTTAGTTTTCTATTTGGTCCACAGATCCACCACACATCAGCCACCCCTTTTGTCTGGGTTTTACCCTCTACTGGCCAAGTGCTGTTCATGATTACATTCACAGCACAGTCCCCTGGTGGTAGCCTACCATAGTTAACACCCTTACCTGCTCCAGTAATGCAACTGTAATTACCTCCATAAGCCTGATCTCCCGCAGGTGCCTTTTGTGGGGGAACCTCAGGGAAAATCAAACTTAGGGCTTTGCACAGGGTGGTGTTTGGCAGTGAATGGTAGAACTCTTCTAATATGCACTGCCATCCTTCCCCTTCTCCTAAAGCGAATGGGTGGGTTGCCAACCCAGGTCTTGCATGCCCACAGATAACACAATTCTGCCTGACCAGTGTCCTAGCCGTATACCTCATGTATGCCAACCACATATTTTCTTTCCCTTCATAGCCAGTTTCTGTCCCCAATATATCCCTAACATTAATCACCTGAACGGGGTTTGGTACCTTAGTGGATTGAAGCTGAGCTGGTCCTGGAGTGGTGATGTGGTTCAACTGGGTCTGTCTCTCCCCAGCTGCAGGTTTGGGTGTGACCACGATGGTGAACATACCCATGGTGTCTGGTCCGGATCGTACTGCTGCTAAGGTGTACACACCTGCGTCTGTAAGTTTAATGTCTTGGATGGTTAGTAGGATTTCATCGCCTTTACATGCACCCCCTTTTGACCCCTGCACACCCCTTATTATTGAAAACCTAGCTGCTTTAGAAGCATCTCCTAATGCATACGGATAGCCTCTACGCCATTCCCAGAAGGTGCCAACATTTGTAATCATAAAGTCCCAATATGGACACCACTTTCCCTCACACAGATAAGTACCTCTCTTTAACACATGGGGATTCATTTTGTTACAGTTTTCCTTCTGGTTCCAATTGCAACCAGTGTCCCCAATTCCACTAGCCCTATTCCTCCATGACCAGATCTTACATGGTTCTAGGGACATCACTTGAGATTCCCCTTCCTGTAAGGTAATGACTATATTATGATACTGACTGGAAGTCACTGTTCCCCATAGGGCCAGCCCCGCTACTAACCATAACATCCTCCCCTTCTGCAGCCAAGTCCTGTTGTACTTGATCTAGAGTTCTTCCTGGAACTATATCTTTGGCACAATGTGTTCTGTGGTACCACACGTCCTTCTTACTCGTGTTTACCCTCAGCGAGTGACTTGATACCTCTTTCACCTGAAATGGCCCTTCCCACCTTGGCTCCGTCCACTTCCTGGAATGCACCTTCACTCTCACCCAATCTCCCACCAGGATGTCTCTGTTCTCGTCCGTGGTTTCAACAGCAGGAGTGCGCACTTCCACCAGCTGTTTAGACAATCTTTCAACAAGAGAAATTAGTGCCTGCATGTAGTCTGTGTATCTGATTTTTGAAATATCTAGCCTAGGCATACTAAGATTGTCTGCTGGTGGCCCTGACATTCTGCGTCCTGTCATAAGCTCATGTGGAGTCAAGTGGGTATCAGACCCAGGTGAATTTCTCATTGACATTAGAGCAAGGGGTAGGGCATCTACCCATTTCAGTTTAGTTCCGGCCATGATTTTGGCCATTTTTCGTTTCAGCGATTGGTTAGCTCTTTCTACGAGTCCCTGCGATTGATGGCGTAGTAGTGCAGTTCTGTTTTTGTCGTGTGTCAATAGCCTGTAAATACCCTGTTTTTGTTGTTGTATTTTTCGTACATATTTCCCTATCAGACTTTTCATCCTTCTACAAAATATACTTTCCTGCAACCCGCCTCACTCAATGTGGAACGGATTCTATTATTGACTTACCTTTTATCTAGAATCTCCAGTTGAAACTAGCTAGCCAGCTAACTAGCTACTTGCTATTAGCCACAGTTAGCGGTATTTCACCCAGAACATTGGATTTTTTTTTCTGCTGGATTAATTTCTCACATTCAGTAAGGGTCTGGAACAAAACAACACGACTGTCATGAGCCTGTACAGACCTCATCCTGTACCTCCATGATAGTATCCTTCACTATTTCAGATGAATCTATATTGTTCTCTACTACTATCTGCTCTCCTATTTTAACCCTATTCGTACTATCATTGACAGCACTCTCCATCCGTAACACAAAATCCTTTACCACCACTTTTTAGAATATGTGATTGGGAAAATCCCCACCTGCTTCTGACTTCTTTACACACAGACTTGGCAAACGACTAAACACCTTTTAGCCTAGTTTGAAATCTCTTGGTGTAAGAATGTAACCCAGAATAACAGTCACCCCTTTTAACTTTATTTTCCAGACAGATTGTCTAATAGGCAGTCTAATAGATTATCATCCTTCCTATGATATTATCTTTTTAAGCCAATATGATTCCCAAAAACCCTATTCTTTTAAAATCTTCTACCAGACAGCCCTTTAGTGTACATCTTATTGTACAGTCCAATTTACACAATGCATCTCTTTCCAACAATGCAATAGGTATATGTTCTAATATTAGTATGTCTATTTTAATTTCTCTTTGATTTTTATAGCAGAGCTCAATTGGTTCCTTAAGAGTAATTAACTATTTTACTACCTCAAATCCCTATCCTAATTAGTTAATTTTACATAGTGAGATGTTTAACCTCTTTAGGCTGAACACAGATAAAAGTTTTTCCAATATTCACTATCACTTCTCATAGTCCTCTGTTTTTACTTCAATTGTTGGATATTTTTCTTCTTCTCCCTAAATCGGTGCTATCAGCTGACACCCCCCTTCGGATCTTCTAGGCACTCTAGAATCCTTGCTCCTTTAAGGGTTCACCTGGAGAACAGGTGATCTTCACTTGCTCCTTTATCTTCCTCAGAAATGTCCTCTGTTGTTTCCTCCTGACTTATTGCACTCACAGGTAAAGTGACCAATCTGTCCACAATTATACCATTCTTCTGGAGATTGCTGGAAGTGTAGCTGAAATCTTCCTCCTCCTTCTAAGCCTTCTCGTCCTCTTCCTCTCCAATTCTGTCTGTCCAGAAACTGTCTGTGGGTATGAAACACCTGGTACCCCCCTTGGTGGCTGGTACAATTGCATTTGATCTTGTTCAGTTGAAGCTGTAACAGTGATTGTTGATTTGGTTCACTCTGATTCTTCATAACCAAAGCTTCTCTTCTCCTTCTCCACCAGTTGTATGATTGAGTTTTCTGAGAGTTTCTTGATCCTGTTCTTTCTTGCTGTTGACATATCAGGATTCTTCAAAAGCTTATATTCTAAGTTCTGTCCTCGAAATATCATCTTCCATCATCTTCTTACTATTGGCCTTTCCTTGACCTCAATGTATTATTCTTCTCCTCCAATTCTTGGGATCCTTTTCTCAGCAGTTTTCCTCTCTTCTGTATCTTCATCCTCATCTTTCCGAACGTCATTCTTCTCTTAGTTTCCATACATCTCGGTTTTTCTTACTTCTGGAGTTTTGGATTCATCTTCATTGTCGTTTCTGCTTGTCCTCTATCTATTATTCGTTCATCTTCATCTCTGATGCAATAATCACCCTCCTGGATGATCCCTGGAAGCTGAGGATAAACATCCCTAAGCTCTACTTCCTTCTCATAAGGTGGGGGTGTTTTTGCTGAATCCGTATGTGAGAAAGGTGTACTAACTTCTGCCATTAGTTTTTCTGTCACCTTCTCTATACCTTTGTTTATCTTATCGCTGGAATCTTTTATCAGTTTTTGTTTGAGAATGAAGGGCAACTTTTGTTTCATTTGCCGGATAACCTAACAATACTTTAGTTAAAGGATTACTATTTTGTACTATACCAACCGGTGTAATCACTTTCATAGCCTTGCTGTCCTTTCTCCCCATTGTAACTACTCTTTTATATTCCTTTATTGTGAATTATTTAGACTATAGAGCCTATGGCGTCCCCCCTTTAATTATAAATATAACCTAAACAACCCAAAAAAACAAAAAACAAAAAAAAAATATTATGAAATAATGAATAATTAAAACCAATTTTCTATTTCTTTATCCTATCCTACCAATTTATCAATTAGTGGCTATCTTACCACAACCCATCAAATGCAAGTAGTCAACTTCAGACTACAATCCTAAAAACCAAGCCTGTAAGCCTCCAACTCCCATAAACCCCCTTGCTCTATAAGCACCTAATTATTTAAATTTTACAGAATAATGTCAGTCCTTGATTCCCAACACAACTGTAATCAAAAGCAAGTGATGAACAGAGCCTCCCAAATGCAATTTTTAATGAATCAGTATTTGCCAAGCCTATGTGAAATTGTCATAACATCAAACATCCTGTATGGGAAGATTTTGTGAACAGACCAGTACCAAAACCCCTTGACTCGATCCCCTGTCGCGTCACGTGATGTGATGTATACGTCAGCACCCCCTCTCTTTCTCTCTCTCTCTCCTGTCGTATCGTCCTATTGCTCCTCTCATATGACAAAAGAACAAAACGGGACAGACAAGCATTTGAAGTTATCCACATTAAATATTCCCCCACTCACATTCGCTATAAGACTTAACTCAGGACTAAATAGCTCAATAACATTTTTATTTAATTTTTATTTATTTTAATCGTCATTTAATTTAATTTATTATAATTCGTCCACATATATCTAATATATAAATTCACTACATCTCAACAAATAGTTTTATTTTCAAACAACCGCTTTAACGACTAAAAGATTCGTGTCCAAATCTCTCTTGTCTGTGGCTATTTCTCTGTCTCCTCCTGCAACACAGCCCCACAGAAATATGACACTTTACCCACAATCCCCCTGTTGTAGTTTTAGTACCCACCGTGTTGTAGTTTAGTACCGGAACCCAACGTCTCATAATCTCGTGCAATAAACTCCAACTCCCACGTTTTGTAGTGTAGTATCGTAAAATTAAACGCATGCGCAATACATTAAACGATACGATTCCCAGACAACAGAACGCTAGCATTCCGCTACAGTTCACTATTTTATACCTTATAATCAAACAATTACACATAACAGAGCTCACATTTGCGTAGAACTCTGAATTCTACACACACCGACATATTTTAAGAGGCTTATTCCATCGCAATGGCACCTCTAAGGACACCCGTTAGCATGTAGCACGCAACACAATTAGCATTTAGCATTTAGCCTTAGCCTTTATGTACAATGTGGCATGAAACCCAACCAACATTTAGCATCAGCATTAGCATTAGCCTTTAGCTAACCTGTGGCCTACCACGCCCTAAGTAACCTGCATTGTGCCTAAATCATTGTCCATTTATCCCCTTCTAACTTTATGCTGCCGTGAGTTATGGATATTATATGAGCGGTTACCCCAAACAGATACCCCGTCGACTACAAGATGAGAATAACTTACAATATAACCGTTCACCTCATAGTTCCCAGAACTAACCTGACAACCCCTAGCGCGTTACCAGGATTTATGGCCCACCCCTAAGGAGTCGCCCCATTTCGAGGTCTTTTCCAGATCCACAATGCCCTAATGTATACGTATTTCTCTGCCTTGTACATCTGCCAATATCTGCCGTTAATATCTGCCTTCAATTACTGTACAATTTTAGAATAATTATTACAGACTCCTAGTCGACCGCAATAGCACCACATCCGCACAAAACCCAAGTAATTTAAACGGTACACCTTTCAGTGCCCTTTCATAAACCAGCCAAACAACTAAACACCCAATAATTTGTGAGGAATCTCACCTTAGCCGGGTTGAGCGGTAGTCACCTCGCAATTCAGGAATGGGACAAAGAACGATGCATACAGATCCCGGACGAGCCCCCATTATATCGTGTCGCGTCGAATGCTGGTGCTCATTGCTGTCAAACAAAGGAGTCCGCTCATACTGAACCTTTGATCATGTTTATTCATATCACAAGCTTTCAGCATGAGTTACAGACTTGCAGGGTCTGGAGAAACAGCGTCCCAAACATAATCTGTCTGTTTCTGCCCCCTCTTTGACTAGCCCATACTTATAAACAAAGCAGAATATGGGTTGCTCCCTCTTCCGTCCAATCACCTATCCCCCCTGGGGCGTCACCCTACAACTGCTACATTTGAACTAACATAAACAACATTCCATTTCTTCATGAAAAACATTTAACAAAGGCATAATCCTAATACACTACACTTTGCACAAAAAGGGCTTCACAGGCAAGGATATTGCTGCTAGTAAGATTGCACCTAAATCAACCATTTATCGGATCATCAAGAACATCAAGGAGAGAGGTTCAATTGTTGTGAAGAAGGCGTCAGGGCGCCCAAGAAAGTCCAGCAAGCGCCAGGACCGTCTCCTAAAGTTGATTCAGCTGCGTGATCGGGGCACCACCAGTGCAGAGCTTGCTCAGGAATGGCAGCAGGCAGGTGTGAGTGCATCTGCACGCACAGTGAGGCGAAGAGTTTTGGAGGATAGCCTGGTGTCAGGAAGGGCAGCAAAGAAGCCACTTCTCTACAGGAAAAACACCAGGGACAGACTGATATTCTGCAAAAGGTACAGGGATTGGACTGCTGAGGACTCGGGTAAAGTAATTTTTTCTGATGAATCCCCTTTCCGATTGTCTGGGGCGTCCGGAGAAGACAAGGTGAGCGCTACCATCAGTCCTGTGTCATGCCAACAGTAAAGCATCCTGAGACCATTCATGTGTGGGGTTGCTTCTCAGCCAAGGGAGTGGGCTCACTCACAATTTTGCCTAAGAACACAGCCATGAATAAAGAATGGTACCAACACATCCTCCGAGAGCAACTTCTCCCAACCATCCAAGAACAGTTTGGTGATGACCAATGCCTTTTCCAGCATGATGGAGCACCTTGCCATAAGGCAAAAGTGATAACTAAGTGGCTCGGGGAACAAAACATCGACATTTTGGGTCCATGGCCAGGAAACTCCCCAGACCTTAATCCCATTGAGAACTTGTGGTCGATCCTCAAGAGGCAGGTGGACAAACAAAAACCCACATATTCTGACAAACTCCAAGCATTGATTATGCAAGAATGGGCTGCCATCAATGCAAATATTTGTCAATTGTCAATAAAAGCCTTTGACACTTATGGAATGCTTGTAATTATACTTCAGTATACCATAGTAACATCTGACAAAAATATCTCATAACACTGAAGCAGCGAACTTTGTGAAGACCAATACTTGTGTCATTCTCAAAACGTTTAACCACGACTGTACATGCACTGGAAGGTAGTTCATTAGAATCACGTTGCAGAAGAAAATGTCCCATGGCTTCAATACCGCCCTCGTGAGGAACATTTGTGTATAACGACTCAACATCAAAAGTAACTAACAAAGTATTCTCAGGGAGAGGATCAAGAGATTCAATAATAGAGATCATACTGCTGGTGTCCTTTACAAAGGATGGGAGCTGTTATGCGACTGGTCTAATAAAAAAGTCAGCAAAAGTCGATAAAGGGGCCGTTACTGCATCAATGCCCGCTACAATAGGACGCCCTGGAGGTTTTGTAACATTCTTGTGTAATTTCGGCAAATAACTTAAATACCCATCTAGGACAGTAAAGATAGTGTTCTGAAATTGGGCAGTGGGGTCACTTCTGAGTTTCTTGTAGAAGGTGTTGTCAAGCAGTTGTCTATGATCATTTACATAAACTGTCCTATCAATGAATACAACCGACCCACCCTTATTAGCAGGGCGGGTAAGGACTGACGTATCTGATTGTAAATCAAGCAAAGATTATTTTTATCCTTAGGTAAATTATGGAAAGATATGTACTCATGTTGTTTCTTCAGGAGATGAACACCATATTTTTCAACGAGTCTGCAATATGTCTCAATATAGTGATTGCTAGAAAATAACTCTTACTTCTAAAAGGAGTCGGAGTATGTTCAGGTGAGCAAGCTAAATGTTCAGTTGAAATATCACGATTTGGGGAGCTAAAATATTCCCTTAAACTGATGTTTCTAAAAAAACTAACATGTCTACCTTAACATCGAAATCTGAGTTGTAGGCACAAAAGATAACCCTTTATTAAGCAAGGAGACATGGGCAGGGCTCAATATCTTGCTTGATAAATGAAAGACCCTCAGTCCCGTGGATTCAGGGACCGTGTGAACGGTCTCCTCTGCCTCCGGTAGTCGTTTCTTCTTACCCTGTCGGCCCAGTCTATCGTTGGATTCAAAACTGCCACTGGAAGCGGATGAGCCGCTGGTTGTAGAGCGTTGGTCAGACGGGATTGGATAGAAGTAAGCTGCCTCCCTCCTGCGTCTGTCATGGAGAGGAGGAGCAGTACCTCTTTTGTCAGGGTTTCCCCAGAAGTAGACTTTGTCCTCTGCCTTGTCTTTAATGAGGTGTTCAGTAAGGGTCTGGAACAAACAGACGTGACTGTCCAGACACTGTCCGTGTCTTGTTTCATGTCTGTTTATATTAAATATTCACTCCCCGTACCTGCTTCTCATCTCCCGGCGTCTGTCCTCACATTCAGTAAGGGTCTGGAACAAAACAACACGACTGTCATGAGCCTTCATGTACCGAACAAGCTTTTGAGTGTTGGAGGTTCGTCTTCTTGATGTCCCTCATTTGGGGATGACTTATTTTGTTCAATGGACTGTGTTCTAAGGGTTCATGCACAGATACAGGAAACCAATAAGTGTTCATATGATAAAAAATGACAAGTGCTGATGTCTCCCCATGGTTCTAATCTCCTGCAAGGAGAAAGACATTATTCATGTATTCATTTAATGTATATTCCTGTTTGATATGCATGCACATAATTAAATTGGACATGTTCTACTTTACAATATATAAATGCCATTTAGCAGACGCTTTTATCCAAAGCGACTTACACTCATGTGTGCATAAATGTTTTACGTATGGGTGGTCCCGGGGATCGAACCCACTACCCTGGCATTACAAGCGCCATGCTCTACCAATTGAGCTACAGAGGACCACAATTTGCCAGTGTTTGTTTCTGTATCCAATGCATTTAGCTTACATTTGTAAGGGATCGGGGGTTGGCAGGGTCTAGACAGAGTCTGACACTTCCACGATCTACAGAGAGGGGGAGTCATCAGACTCGATCTGGTTCACCTGAGTTCTGAACACACCTGTCAGTAATTAGTGTAGGATTTATGGTGTGCTCAGAAGCTCAGTCGGCGCGAGGTATTGTTCCATTGTGACTTGCTAAGCGTTTTGTTCCGAGAGAGAGAGAGAGAGAGAGAGAGAGAGAGAGAGAATTTGTTGTTTTTGATTACCCGTGTATCCGACCTATGCCTTGTTGTTTGACTCCCCGAATTGCTTAATCCTCTGCTTGTCTACCCCAGTGATTACCGTCCTCTGATCCTGTGCCTGTGCCCTCGACTACGACTAAGCCCGCTCCATTGGTACCTCTGCCTGTCTATGCCTGGCCCGGTTTTGACCACAGCCCGCCCGACCACAATTAAGCTATTCCCTTGTCTGTACTCTAATAAAGCATCGCTATTCTGCGATTGGATCTTACCACTCTGTCCGAGTATTCATTACAGAATACCTCGCCAATACCATGGATCCAGCGGAATTACAGAGGCGATGGGAGATACAGGAGAAACGGATGGATGAACTCCTACAGCTACTCAACGCTGGTGCGGCTGAAGGCACCACCCCGAGCACGGTCAGTCCTCGTCATGCACCTCCGATTTCTCTACCTACAAGGTACGTCGGGGAACCTGGCAAATGTCAGGGGTTTCTACTCCAGACGTCCCTGTATATGTCGTATAATCGTACTATGTTTTCCGATGACCGTAGCAGGGTGGATTTCATGATTTCTCTGCTAACGGGAAGAGCACTGGATTGGGCTACTGCGCTTTGGGCAGCTGAGGTCCCCGAGTTGAATGCGGAAGTTCAGTTCAAGAGACTGTTTCAAGAGGTGTTCGACCACCCAGTATCTGGGCGTAGTGTGGGAGACCAACTATGCGAACTTCAGCAGGGCCGTCGCACAGTAGCCGACTACGCTTTAGAGTTCCGTACTATAGCAGCCGGTTGCGGATGGAGCGAGACTGCTTTGCTCACAGTTTTCCGAAGAGGGCTGCGCAAAGACGTACAGACTGAGTTGGCTTGTCGAGGAGATATCACTGCGCTACATGAGTTTATCAAAATAGCCATCTCCATTGATAATCTGATAGTGCAACACAAGGCATCCACAGTCCGGGAGCCCTCGATCACTGGTCCTATGCAATCGACAGAGCGGAGGAGAGAATCTGAGGAGGAACCTATGCAACTGGGACGGTCACCTCTACAAGGTTCGGTGAGACAACAACGTCGGCAAGACGGACTATGCCTGTATTGTGGTCATTCGGGTCATTTCGTTCGTCAATGTCCGGTACGACCTAACCGTACACCAGGATATCGCCTCGGAACTGCCAAACCGGTGAGTGAGAATCAAGTTTTGAACATTACATCGAAACAAATGTATGTGCCAGTTACCTTATCTGTCGGAGAGAAAGTGCGCAGGTTGGAAGGACTTATTGATTCCGGAGCGGTTGCCAGCTTTCTGGATATGGGTCTTGCTGAGGAGTTGGGAGTTCAACTTATCCCAATTCAACCTCCCCTGCGAGTCAACGCGCTAGACGGTGAGCCCATGGGCACTGGGTTCATTACGCACCGTACAGAGGTAATCAAGTTACAAGTGGGCTCCATACACCAGGAGAACATCTTTTTTTTTGTCATCTCCGCTCCACGGGAGCCACTAGTTCTCAGCCACCCCTGGCTCGTCCTCCATGATCCGGTCATCTCCTGGAAATCTGGCGATATCACAGCTTGGAGTGAGGTATGTAGGGCAGAGTGCCTCAATTTACCGTGCAAAATGTCTACTGTGGAGGATGCGCAGGGTGCGGTGTCTGCTGTGGTCCCTACAGAATACCAGGATTACGCGCAGGTGTTCTCCAAGGAGAGGGCTACCGTGTTACCACCTCATCGGGCCTGGGACTGCGGGATTGATCTGCTATCCGGAGCTACACCTCCTTGTGGAAGAATCTACCCGTTGTCACAGCCAGAACGAGAAGCGATGAGCCAGTATATTGATGAGGCGCTACAGCAAGGGGCCATTCGCCCATTGACGTCTCCCGCCGCATCCAGTTTTTTCTTTGTGAAGAAAAAGGATGGCGGACTGCGTCCTTGTATAGACTATCGAGGGTTGAACGATATTACCATCAAAAATCGTTACCCTCTTCCTTTGATTCCAGCAGCCCTTGAACAGGTGGGACAGGCCTCCATGTACAGTAAACTGGACCTCAGGAGTGCGTACAATCTGGTGCGTATTAGAGAGGGGGATGAATGGAAGACCGCCTTCATCACACATCGAGGACACTACGAATATTGTGTCATGCCCTATGGACTTACCAACGCGCCCTCAGTATTCCAGGCGTTCATGAATTACATTTTCAGGGACATGATTGATCGATTTGTTATAGTGTACATTGATGACATCCTAATATATTCTAACTCTCTGAGTGAACATGTGTCCCATGTACGACAGGTTCTGGATCGGCTCCTACAACATTCTCTGTTCGTGAAGGCAGAAAAGAGTGAATTCCATGTCACTACAATTTCCTTCCTTGGGGCCATACTCACTCCCGACGGGGTTAAACTGGATGAATCCAAGGTGCAAGCGGTACAAGACTGGCCTCAACCCCAGACGGTGAAGGAGCTCCAGAGGTTCTTAGGGTTTGCCAATTACTATAGACGGTTTGTGCGTAATTTCAGCACAACCGCAGCGCCCCTGTCGGCGATGACCAGCTACAAGGGTCGCGGTCTGAACTGGACGGAGGGGGCAGTGCATGCGTTTGAGACGTTGAAACAACGCTTTACCACCGCTCCTATTCTATGTCAGCCGGACCCTACCTTACCGTTTATCGTGGAAGTGGACGCTTCGGAGGTTGGAGTTGGAGCCGTGTTATCCCAACGCCAAGGTGAGCCGCCTAAATCACGACCCTGTGCTTTCTTTTCAAGGAAACTGAATTCTGCAGAGCAAAACTGTGACGTGGGTAATCGGGAATTACTGGCGGTGAAGTTAGCACTGGAGGAGTGGAGACATTGGTTGGAGGGAGCAGAGCATCCGTTCCAAGTGCTCACGGACCACCGCAACCTGGAGTATCTTCACAGTGCCAAACGACTGAACTCCCGACAGGCAAGGTGGTCTTTATTCTTCAACCGTTTCCGATTCACTGTCTCTTATATCCCCGGGTCCAAGAATGGTAAGGCGGACGCGCTTTCCCGACGGTTCGAGCGCACGGAAAGACCCGTGGAGCCAGAACCTATTCTCCCCATGAGTTACCGTGCTGGTCCGGTGAGGTGGGCTATTGATGACACGATTCAGGAGAGCTTACAAGCGGAACCAGCCCCTCCAGAAACCCCGGGGTCTAAGGTGTTTGTGCCAGCTCCTCTTCGACCTCAACTGATGGAATGGTGCCACACGTCGCTGGGATCTGGTCATCCCGGAATCACTCGAACTAAACGACTCATCAGCCGAAAATACTGGTGGGATTCCCTCACAGATGACGTCAGAGACTATGTCTTATCCTGTCCAGTATGTGCTCAGTCCAAGGTACCTCGTGCACTACCGGAGGGTAAGCTGATGCCATTGCCAACTCCTCAACGACCATGGTCGCACATTGCTATGGACTTTGTTACCGACCTACCAGAATCAGAGGGCCATACTGTAATTCTCGTGGTCATCGATCGTTTCTCCAAGATGTGCCGGTTAGTACCCATGACCCGTTTGCCTAACGCCACTCAGATGGCTGAGACTATGTTTACCCAGGTGTTCCGGCAGTTTGGTGTCCCGGAGGATATTGTTTCCGACCGGGGACCCCAGTTTGTATCCCGGGTATGGAAGGCCTTCTGCGAACGCTTGGGCATCTCGGTTAGCCTAACCTCCGGATATCATCCCCAGGCCAATGGGCAAACAGAACGGCTTAACCAGGAAATTGGGAAATATCTACGGCAACAATGTTCGCGGCAGCCGCAAGAGTGGAGTCGATTCCTTCCTTGGGTAGAGTATGCTCAGAACTCACTCATTCACACCTCCCTACGCTTAACGCCCTTCCAGTGTGTTCTAGGGTATCAACCCCCCCTGTTCCCATGGGATACCGCATCAGGGATGGTACCGGCGGTGGACGAGTGGTTCCGTCGGAGTGCGCAGGTCTGGGAGACGGCCCATCAACATCTCAGTCAAGCCTCACAACAGCAAAAGATCTACGCCGACCGACGCCGGAGACCTACTCCCACTTATCAACCCGGGCAACGAGTGTGGCTGTCTACCCGAGACCTGCGGTTCCGACGGAGCTGCAAGAAGCTCCAACCCAGGTACATTGGTCCTTTCAAAGTTCAGAGACGTATTAACCCTGTCACCTACCGTCTGTTACTCCCTCGACACTACAGGATAAACCCTACGTTCCACGTCTCCCTGTTGAAACCTGTCCATTATAGCCCGATGTATCCACCAATCGCTCAACAACCTACTACACCACCTTTGGAGGATGAACAGGACACCACCTATACAGTCCACGAGATACTGGAGTCAAGAAGGAGACGAGGGGGCATCGAATATCTCGTGGACTGGGAGGGATATGGACCTGAGGAACGGTCCTGGGTTCCGGCTAAGGACATACTGGATCCCGCTCTCAAGGCCACTTACCACGCTGAGCACCCAGATAATCCAAGACCCCGACCCAGAGGAAGACCACCCGGTAGAGGTAGAAGGCCGTCAGGAGCCGGCCCTGGGGAGGGGGATACTGTAAGGGATCGGGGGTTGGCAGGGTCTAGACAGAGTCTGACACTTCCCCGATCTACGACCTGTGCCTTGTTGTTTGACTCCCCAAATTGCTTAATCCTCTGCTTGTCTACCCCAGTGATTACCGTCCTCTGATCCTGTGCCTGTGCCCTCGACTACGACTAAGCCCGCTCCATTGGTACCTCTGCCTGTCTATGCCTGGCCCGGTTTTGACCACAGCCCGCCCGGCCACGATTAAGCTATTCCCTTGTCTGTACTCTAATAAAGCATCGCTATTCTGCGATTGGATCTTACCACTCTGTCCGAGTATTCATTACAACATTAGGATGAAGCAGGGTTGTAATACACAAGTCCGGTCTCGAGACCACATACTGAGTCTCGGTCGTGTCTCGCTGTCTGATACATTTGTTTCCATCTGTCCAAGAGTATTTCTCATCCACTTTCACCTAATTCTACTCATTCATGATACTGTTTGAATATTTTGGGAGGTGATGATTTACAGTTCGACTCATTTTACATTACATTTTAGTCATTTAGCAGACGCTCTTATCCAGTGAATACATACATGTGTTTTTTTTTTTTTTATACTGGCCCCCGTGGGAAACGAACACACATACCTGCCGGCCAAACCCTCCCCTACCGTGGACCAATTGTGCACCGCCCATGTGTCTCCCAGTCGCGGCCGGCTGCGACAGAGCCTGGACTCGAACCAGGATGTCTAGTGGCAAATTATATGGAAAATAAGTATTTGGTCACCTACAAACAAGCAAGATTTCTGGCTCTCACAGACCTGTAACTTCTTCTTTAAGAGGCTCCTCTGTCCTCCACTCGTTACCTGTATTAATGGCACCTGTTTGAACTTGTTATCAGTATAAAAGACACCTGTCCACAACCTCAAACAGTCACACTCCAAACTCCACTATGGCCAAGACCAACGAGCTGTCAAATGACACCAGAAACAAAATTGTAGACCTGCACCAGGCTGGGAAGACTGAATCTGCAATAGGTAAGCAGCTTGGTTTGAAGAAATCAACTGTGGGAGCAATTATTAGGAAATGGAAGACATACAAGACCACTGATAATCTCCCTCGGTCTGGGGCTCCACGCAAGATCTCACCCCGTGGGGTCAAAATGATCACAAGAACGGTGAGCAAAAATCCCAGAACCACACGGGGGGACCTAGTGAATGACCTGCAGAGAGCTGGGACCAAAGTAACAAAGCCTACCATCAGTAACACACTACGCCGCCAGGGACTCAAATCCTGCAGTGCCAGACGTGTCCCCCTGCTTAAGCCAGTACATGTCCAGGCCCGTCTGAAGTTTGCTAGAGTGCATTTGGATGATCCAGAAGAGGATTGGGAGAATGTCATATGGTCAGATGAAACCAAAATAGAACCTTTTGGTAAAAACTCAACTCGTCGTGTTTGGAGTACAAAGAATGCCGAGTTGCATCCAAAGAACACCATACCTACTGTGAAGCATGGGGGTGGAAACATCATGCTTTGGGGCTGTTTTTCTGCAAAGGGACCAGGTCGACTGATCCGTGTAAAGGAAAGAATGAATGGGGCCATGTATCGTGAGATTTTGAGTGAAAACCTCCTTCCATCAGCAAGGGCATTGAAGATGAAACGTGGCTGGGTCTTTCAGCATGACAATGATCCCAAACACACCGCCCGGGCAACGAAGGAGTGGCTTCGTAGGAAGCATTTCAAGGTCCTGGAGTGGCCTAGCCAGTCTCCAGATCTCAACCCCATAGAAAATCTTTGGAGGGAGTTGAAAGTCTGTGTTGCCCAGCGACAGCCCCAAAACATCACTGCTCTAGAGGAGATCTGCATGGAGGAATGGGCCAAAATACCAGCAACAGTGTGTGAAAACCTTGTGAAGACTTACAGAAAACGTTTGACCTGTGTCATTGCCAACAAAGGGTATATAACAAAGTATTGAGAAACTTTTGTTATTGACCAAATACTTATTTTCCACCATAATTTGCAAATAAATCCATAAAAAATCCTACAATGTGATTTTCTGGAGAAAAAAAAGCTCATTTTGTCTGTCATAGTTGACGTGTACCTATGATGAAATTTACAGGCCTCTCTCATCTTTTTAAGTGGGAGAACATGCACAATTGGTGGCTGACTATATACTTTTTTCCCCCACTGTATGTATGATAAGTATGTTGGTTCGTATACGGGCTCACTGCAATACCACGCAGGGCAGACAGAGAACTAATCCATTGTTACAGATTGTCTTCAAATACTCGGACAGTTTTTAGTTCCCGCTCTCTGCTGGGCCTATCAGAGTAGAGACTGAGCGTGGTTTAGACTTACTCAGCCAATCCGTTGGCGCACCCGCTGGTCCCAGCCCCTTGGCGCATCCCTGTTGCCAGGCATAAGTTTTTATCATAACAACCTGTCATGGTGAGAAGAACCAGCTCCCCTAGACACCATTCCTACGTCCAAGGACGGTTCACAGATCACAAAGAAGCAGTATAGTCTAGTATTTGGAGACACAAATTATAATCTCATCTTACCCCCTAAAACAGCTCTTCACATCAATCACAGCTTGCCAGGTGAAACAACCCACATCAGCACAGTCCAGACCCTCCATGCCTTAATCATTAATGCATTCCTTCTAAGTTCGTCATCCCATCAATTATGAGAAAGTAGATCCCCACACTTAACATCGAAATCTGAGCTGTAGTATTCCCTTAAACTGATGTTTCTAAAAAACTAACATGTCTCCCTTAACATCGAAATCTGAGTTGTAGGCACAAAAGATAACCCTTTATTAAGTAAGGAGACATGGGCAGGGCTCAATATCTTGCTTGATAAATTAAAGACACTCAGTCCCGTGGGTTCTGGGACCGTCTGAACGGTCCCCTCTGCCTCCGGTAGTCGTTTCTTCTTACCCTGTCGGCCCAGTCTATCGTTGGATTCAAAACTGCCACTGGAAGCGGATGAGCCGCTGGTTGTAGAGCGTTGGTCAGACCGGATTGGATAGAAGTAAACAGCCTCCATCCTGCGTCTGTCATGGAGAGGAGGAGCAGTACCTCTTTTGTCAGGGTTTCTCCTGAAGTAGAGTTTGTCCTCTGCCTTGTCTTTAATGAGGTGTTCAGTAAGGGTCTGGAACAAACAGACGTGACTGTCCAGACACTGTCCGTGTCTTGTTTCATGTCTGTATATATTAAATATTCACTCCCTGTAACTGCTTCTCATCTCCCAGCGTCTGTCCTCACATTCAGTAAGGGTCTGGAACAAAAAAACGTGACTGTCATGTCCCTCACTTGGGGATGACTTATTTTGTTCAATGGACTGTGTTCTAAGGATTCATGCACAGATACAGGAAACCAATAAGTGTTCAATGGACTGTGTTCTAAGGATTCATGCACAGATACAGGAAACCAATAAGTGTTCATATTCTGAAGAATGACAAGTGCTGATTTCTCCCCACGGTTCTGGTTTTGAGGCTTGGGCAGGCTGCAGTTCAACTGTCTAATCCCCTGCAAGGAGAAATACATTTAATGTATATTCCTGCATGCATATAATTAAATTGGACATGTTTTCCTTTATAATATGACAGTGTTTGTTTTGTATCCAATGCAGTTAGCTTACATTAGGACGAAGCAGTGGAGTCCGGTCTTGAGACCACATACAGTGGGGGAAAAAATTATTTAGTGTGATTTAGTGTGTATTTACAATGTGATTTTCTGGATTTTTTTTCTCAGTTTGTCTGTCATAGTTGACGTGTACCTATGATGAAAATTACAGGCCTCTCTCATCTTTTTAAGTGGGAGAACTTGCACAATTGGTGGCTGACTAAATACTTTTTTTCCCCACAGTAAGTGTCTCTGTCTTGTCTCGGCGTCTGATTCATTTGTTTCCATCTGTCCAATAGTATTTCTCATCCACTTTCACCTAATTCTACTCATTCATGATATTGTTTGACTATTTTGGGAGGTGATGATTTACAGTCGACTCCTGATAAGAGTTCAAATACATTTTTACCTTACCGAATTATTAGATGGCCTGCAAAAAAATACATTTACGCACTGAAAAAATGAGCGTGGACCAGAATGAGGCGCTCTCCTCTCTATATATAGTTCCTGCACTGAGGAATACCATCTTCAGAGAATGTTGTGATAATTTATCTGCAGATAATCGATGACTGGAGCTCAAAAAGCAACAGTAACAGTAAACAAACCATGGAGCCAAATTAAAGTTTCTTTCACATTCTTTATTTTGACAGGAAGTCAGTGCTGAGACAGGTCTCTTTTCCAGGGGAACCCTGTATACCACCAAACTACACATTCATATACACATTAAATAAACTTACTTATACACTACAATACATTAAAAACAAAACACAATCATAAAAAATGAATTAAAAATACATTATTCAGTAACAAGGTCAAATGCCCTAGAAACAGCAATTCCTCAAATTTTAAAGCACATTGTAGATCATTCCAAACGCAAGGTGCAAGGAAACCAAAGGCTGATTTAGCTAATTCTCTAGACACCAAAGGAGTCTCCAGAGTTAACCAGCCCTGTGAACGGGTTTGGTACCTTGTCATTTTAAATCTGAACAGTGACGCTAGGTAAGTCAGAAGTTTGTGGAGTTAACAAAAAGAGAATAATTTTGTGATCGACGTGACTACATAGAGGTAATAAAACTGCCTCCTGTCATAAAATGAAGGGCACTATGAAAAACGTTCTCCAGGTGTTTAAGAGTAGAGGAAGCTGACCTTTGATGAAACAGTACCACCATAATCAAGAACAGCTAGAAAGGCTGACTGCAAAATATGCGATTCGGTTTCTGACCTTCACAAAAAATTGCTGTTAACTATTGTGCTTAAACTCCGGTTGTAACTGAATTTGTAAAACGATGCCACTCGCGCAATTAAGAAATAAATAATGAGTAAAGAAATAAAGTGGTGGGAAAAGTATCCAAATGTCATACTTGAGTAAAAGTAAAGATACTTTAATAGAAAATGACTCAAGTAAAAGTCACCCAGTAAAATACTACTTCAGTAAATGTCTGAAAGTATTTGGTTTTAAATATACTTAAGTATCAAAACTAAAAGTATTAATGTAATGCGTACTTGTGTGTGGCAGGTAAAAAAAAATTATTGGAGTAAAAAGTACATTATTTTCTTTAGGAATGTGGTGAAGTAAAAGTAGTCTAAAATATAAATAGTAAAGTACAGACACCCCCCAAAAAACTACTTAAGTAGTACTTTAAAGTATTTTTACTTAAGTACTTTACACCCCTGGAAATAAAAAAAATTGTAGAAATGGTAAACTGGGATCCCCCTCGTAAAATGGTCAAAACCGCTTTCAAAATACATTTGCCAAAACTGCTTTCCTGCAAATGCATTATGAATTGTTGTTCATCAGTGCATACAGCATAACAGAGTAAATAAAATCTACCTTAAATATGTATTCAGACCCCTTGACTTTTTCCACATTTTGTTACCTCACAGCCTTATTCTAAAATGGATTAAATCATTTTTTTCAACCTTCTCAATCTACACACAAAATGTTAGCAAATGTACTAAACATTTTTTTTTAAACTGCAGCGATTACAGCCTCGAGTTCTTGGGTATGACGCTACAAGCTTGGCACACCTGTATTTGGGGGAGTTTCTCCCATTCTTCTCTGCAGAACCTCTCAAGCTCTGTCAGGTTGGATGGGGAGCGTCGCTGCACAGCTATTTTCAAGTCTCTCCAGAGATGTTCGTTCAGGTCCGGGCTCTGGCTGGGCCACTCAAGGACATTCAGAGACTGGTCCTGAAGCCAGGCTGTGTGCTTAGGGTTGTTGTCCTGTTGGAAGGTGAACCTTCGCCCCAGTCTGAGGTCCTGAGCGCTCTGGAGCAGGTTTTCATCAAGGATCTCTCTGTACTTTGCTCCGTTAATCTTTCCCTCGATCCTGACAAGTCTTCCTGTCGCTGAAAAACATCTCCACAGCATGATGCTGCCACCACCATGCTTCACCGTACGGATGGTGCCAGGTTTCCACCAGCCGTGACGCTTGGCATTCTGGCCAAAGAGTTACATCTTGGTTTCATCAGACCAAAGAATCTTGTTTCTCAGTCCTTTAGATGCCTTTTGGCAAACTCCAAGCGGGCTGTCATGTGCATTTTACTGCCTTTTACCTTTCCATAAAGGCCTGATTGGTGGAGACCAGCAGAGATGGTTGTCCTTCTGGAAGGTTCTCCCATCTCCACAGAGAAACTCTGGCGCTCTGTCAGAGTGACCATCGGTTTCTTGGTCACCTCCCTGACCAAGGCCCTTCTCCCCGATTGCTCAGTTTGGCTGGGCGGCCAGATCTAGGAAGAGTCTTGGTGGTTCCAAACTTCTTCCATTTAAGAATGATGGAGGCCACTGTGTTCTTGGGGACCTTCAATGCTGCAGAAATGTTTTGGTACCCTTCCCCAGATCTGGGTCTGAATACTTATGTAAATAAGTTATTTCAGTTTTTATTTTTAATACATTTGCTTAAGATTCTAAAAACCTGTTTTCATTTTGTCAATATGGGGTATTGTGTGTAGATTGATGAGGATTTTTATTTATTTAATCAATTTTAGAATAAGGCTGTAATGTAACAAAATGTGGAAAAAGGGAAGGGGTGTGAATACTTTCCGAAGGCACTGTATCTAAACCGGCACCTCTATCACCCCCACCAGTTGGTGGCGCTCTTTTTCACGCTGATTTTCAAAACGACTTCTCCGGAAATCCGTTGCAGTGACAGAGACTCTAGGCAGTGTATCCACCATCTCTTCATGGGAACTCAAACACTACAGACCCGTTGTCCTCACGTCTCCTCCGAAAGGTCCAAAATCATTACTCTGGTGGGAGGAGCTATAGGAGGACAGGCTCATTGTAATGGCTGAAATGGAATCAATGGAACTGAGTCAAACATGTGGTTTCCATATGTTAGATACTGTTCCATTGTTTCCCAAAACAAAACTGTGCACCCCTTTGGGTCCCCAGGACCAAGATTGAGAAACACTAACCCTCACCAACTCAGCCCAACTGCAGATTACAGGCTAGTCTACCTTTAAGGCAAAGTTACAGGATAGAGCACCTGGTGATTTTGGCAGGGAAGTTACAATGCCCCTCTTTGGCACAGTGAGAGGTCATCGTGACCCCAGAGACAAATCTCAGCACCTGAGAAGACCCTGATCAGAATATCCCTTCAGCAACTCCCTACGCGTGACCTTTGCCGCGACCCCGGCAATTCAAAACAGTCTCCCTCTTTCCAACTCAGCCAGGCTTTGATTGCTTCTGTACGCAATAACTGGTGCTTTTACTATTAAAATGCATTGTCCCTGTCAAATAAATGAATAAATCAGCACATATTACTGACTACCTAAGCGACACCAAAGATGGCGGATGCAACAACAAATGCTGACGACATAGTGCTATATATGGAGCGGTAGGCAGACTAGTGGTTAAGCGCATGGGGCCAGTAACCAAAAGGTTGCTGGTTCCAATCCCTGAGCCTCCTAGGTGTAAAATCTGTCGGTGCCCTTGAGCAAGGCACTTAACCCTAGTCGCTCTGGATATGAGCTTCTGCTAAATGACTAACATGTAAATATAGCAATGCATAGTCCTATATAGTCATAGGCAAGCATGGTCCTTGGTAGCGCATGTAACTCCAGGATAGTGTGTTTGATTCATGGGACCGTCCATACATGTCTGCTAAATGGCATATAACACTATTATTATAAATTAGATCATTTCACATCTTTTACAATCTTTTAAACCTTTGACAGACTGGGTTCACCGGCCTCATCTTCCTCATTCTTCGTCGTCTCCTTGTTCTTCATTAAGGGTTCTGCATTACTGACGTCCAAGGTTCCTGTTTAAATGGATGAGAGACAGGACTAGAACAGAACCGTCTAACACAGGGGTGTCAAACTCATTTTAGCTCAGGGGCCACATGGAGGAAAATCTATTCCCAAGTGGGCCGGACCGGAAAAATCATGGTATATATAACTTAAAAACAACAACTTCAGATTGTTTTCTTTGTTTTAAGACGATCAACATAAAACATAAAGCTGGAGCCTGAGGACAGTGTGTCCAAAATAGTACAAGCACAACATCACTATTAATCATAAAACACGTCAAGTTTATTTGAAAATTCTAAAGAAAAAGAACACACAAACACACAATGCCTCAGTGATTAACAGAACTGTTTCACAGATCACAGAACTATATCAGGGTGTCATTTCTCAGGCAGAAATGTAGATAAAAATAATGAAATCCTGTTCCCCAAACAAGTGCAAGAACCACAGAGTCAATAATAGGTTAAATATACAAATAAAATCAATTAAAAACAATAGCACATCAACATAAAAACATATAAACATAAATCTGAAAGCGTTGCTCAAACTCCCGTAACAGTCCAGTTATTTTATCTTTGAACCGCTTCATATCTGCCACATGTTGGGTCGCGCACACATTTTTCAGACAGGGGAAGTGAGCTGCATCACCACCGGCAAGTTGCGTCTCCCACAATGACAGCTTCAACTTGAAAGAACGTATGCTGTCATAATACTGCGTGACAACTTTGTTGCGCCCTTGCAGCTGTTTGTTCAAGTTATTCAGGTGCTCTGTAACATCCACCATAAATGCAAGGTCCGGCATCCATTCTGCGGAATGAAATTCTAACACTGGTTTGCCCTTTTCTTCCATGAACTGTTCAATTTCTTCTCGTAAATCAAAGAAACGCCTCAGCACAGCACCTCGGCTTAACCATCTTACCTCAGTGTGGTATGGCAGGCCATAGATGTGGTCTTTCTCTCTGAGAAGGCTGTCAAACTGACGGTGATTCAGGCTTCTGGATCGGATGAAATTAACAGTTTGGATGACCACCTTCATGACGTTATCCATCTTTAATGACTTGCAACACAAAGCCTCCTGGTGCAAAATACAGTGAAAAGTCAAAAAATCACGTCCTCCATTTGCAGATTGCACTTTCTCTCTGAACTTTGTCACGCCTGCTTTTTTCCCGATCATTGAGGGCGCACCATCTGTAGCCAGGCTGACAGCGTGGGACCAGTCCACTCCGACCCTGTCCAGCGCGCCGACGAGTGCGGTAAAAATATTAGCTGCTGCCGTTGTATCTGTCATCGGTACCAACTCCACGAACTCCTCGGTGACGGTCAATGTGTCATCAACTCCGCGGATGAAAAAATGGCTAGTTGTGCAACATCTGTAATGTCCGTGCTTTCATCAATTGCAACCGAAAACGCAATAAATGACTTTACTTTTTGCTTCAACTGGCTGTCCAAATCCACTGAAAGATCGGAAATTCTGTCTGCAACTGTGTTTCTTGTCAGGCTGATATTTGCAAAAGCCTGCCGCTTTTCAGGGCACACAATCTCCGCTGCCATCATCATGCATGTTTTTACAAATTCACCCTCACTAAATGGTTTTGAAGCAACTGCGATTTCATTAGCAATGATGTAGCTAGCTTTCACTGCAGCGTCACTGATGTCTCGGCTGTGAGTAAACACAGACTGCTGTTTCTTCAGACCCGCCAACAGTTCATTCACCTTCTCTCATCTCCGCTGTCCTTGAAAGTTGTCATATTTGTCGGCATGAAGACTCACATAGTGGCGACGAAGGTTATATTCTTTCAGCACTGCAACATGCTGTGAACACACCAAACATACAGCTTTCCCATTCAATTCCGTGATTAAATAGGATGACCATTTTTCTAGGAACACTCTGCACTCTGCGTCCACTTTTCTCTTTTTTGACAGAGACATATTGGGGCAATGAGGGTGCCAAAGCACATAATGTTAAAAGTAGAAGCCGTAATAAATATCGCGGGCAAAACAAAGTAGCTCATTGGCTGCACGTGCTTGACCTACTTGCTCTGCCCCGGTATAAACAGTTTGCTTGCTTAACACAATTGCTATTGCGCCATCCAGTGGACGCAATTGGAACAGCAGTTTATTTTATAGAAAAATTGCAGCGCATTTTTATACTAAAATTTTTTTTTTTTTTTTTTTTTTAATCATTTCGTGGGCCGGATTAAACCCGTTTGCGGGCCTGATCCGGCCCGCGGGCCGTACGTTTGACACCCCTGGTCTAACACGTCACATGAACACAGTCAACTAAGTATGTGTTTCACATCCCTGGACTGGTGAAATCTACTATGTAGTCAAGTCCTCTGTTCAACCTCTTGACCATGTAGACCAGTGGTCACCAACCTTTTCTGAGTCAAAATCACTTTGAGTGAAAAAGCAGGCCGAGATCTACCCCTCAGATTCTCTTTTAAACATGACTGAAAAAACATAAGCAACATTAACCAATTAAAAACTGTTCTGTAGCAATCAGGTTTGTACAGTAGGCTAGAAGTCCAATACATTATCACTGCATATTGGCTATGCTTGGATTTCCCTGCCAATCTTGTTCTTCTCAGACCACATAGAAATTATATTTTATAAAATGTGGTATATGATCACACTGATAATAGATCATGTGTTGTATTATTTGTGAGGCACAGCTAAGTTTTTTTTTACTGAACTGATGACCTTCATCTGATGGTCAGTCTGAGGGGAGGGAGAGAGCAGTGGTGAGGCTGACTGATGACCTGCATCTGATGGTCAGTCTGAGGGGAGGGAGAGAGCAGTGGTGAGGCTGACTGATGACCTGCATCTGATGGTCAGTCTGAGGGGAGGGAGAGAGCAGTGGTGAGGCTGACTGATGACCTGCATCTGATGGTCAGTCTGAGGGGAGGGAGAGAGCAGTGGTGAGGCTGACTGATGACCTGCATCTGATGGTCAGTCTGAGGGGAGGGAGAGAGCAGCGGTGAGGCTGCCTCTCACCCGACTCACTGTCCCTCCACCCTCCTTCCCTCTGCTGAGAAAAGGAGACAGTCTTCCAGCTGATGGCGAAACTCAAGTCGCACTAAGTGTTGACAGTGTTCATTTAGTCTCTCTCTAGTCTTGGTTTTAAACGTTTTGAAATCTCACAGTATCAACTTTTCTGTATTCGTTGAGTCTCTCTCTAGTCATGGTTTTAAACGTTTTGAAATCTCACAGCATCAACTTTGCTGTGCGTTAGAGGCTTTGTTTTAAACCTATGGCTCGAAGATACTGTGCAGACACGGTGATCTGAGCTATCTGATTGGCCAGTGGTCGGCCTATAGGAGGACTTTATTTGCTCTCTGGACCTGCCGGGTAGGCGGAGTTCTACCTTCAGACAAATGAAATGGGAACACTTTTCCTTCCCGGCACCAGGGCTGCTGAATCAAGTGGACCTACTGCAAACAGCACCAAAGACATAAAATAAATAGGAACACAAGGCTTTATTGTTGTTTTTTTTACAGAAATGTTTGGTGATCGACTAGGAATGTCTTGGAGATGGAGCAGTCAATCGCGATCGACCGGTTGGTGACCACTGATGTAGACAGACATGAATTACCTCTCTCTTTAGGTTGTTTTATATAGCGCAATTAGACCTCCACCAGATAACACTACCACACCAGGAAGTAACTCCCATGACTTACCATGCTGATGGTCAACATCCCTTTTTTTATCAACAGGTAGAGACCTCCAGCACCAGCTGCAACTCCAGCTGCAACAAGAGCTGTGACTCCAGCTGCAACTCCAACTGCAACAAGACCTGTCAGCCACGAGGACTGGCACTGCGTAGGAAACATTTGATCTGAAACATAGGATGTAGAATTATTACAATACCTAATGCGTATTATACATGAAATGACTTAAACAACAGGACATGTTTTACCGATAGTGCCATCTTTCAAATATCCAAAACAGACCCTCACCTGGAATATGAACCCGTCTCTCCTTCATGTGTTTGATCTCCGGCTGTTGAACCCGACAGGTGAACGTGTTGTTGTCCGTTTTCGGGACGATGACATGGCTTGTCACAGTGTAGCAGCCTTCACGGTCTCTGGATGTCTCTGGAGGTCCAGCAGCAGGGAGGACACGTCCATGAACGTCACACCACTCCATGACAGGCTCTGGGTAGCAGCCTTCAGCCTCACAGCGCAGGACCACCTCATCACCTTTGATTCCTTCAATGGAGATTACTGGTCGAGACGCTGCACCTATAGAGATACAGAGATATACCACGGCTCTCAGCCAATCAGCATTCAGGGCTCAAACCACCTTGTTGATAATGTTATACCACGGGTATGACAATAAAATAATTACGTTGGTAACCAGTTTATAATAGCAATAAGGCAACTCAGGGTTTGTGGTATGTGGTCAATATCCCACGGCTAATGGCTATATCCAGGTTGCGTCGTGCATAAGAACAGACCTTAGCCGTGGTATATTGGCCATATGACACACCCCCTCGTGACTTATTGCTTAAATATAACAAGGGTTTGCTAATACTTATGGACCTTAAAATTCAAAAAGTAACTTCCAATGACTCACAGCATTGTACATTGAATTAGCTGGGGTTATCACACTATTAAGGTTAGTATGTAGGCTAACCAATCTAACTAATACTCATCAGGCAATGGACTTGACATTGAACTCACCCTTGATTTCATGTGATCTGTCTCTTAAGGGGGATTGGGTGGTCGGCAGGTGTGTTGACTCACCAACAATGAGTTGAATGGTGGTTTTCTGGTGGTCCAACAGTGGAACGTAACAGGTGTAGTTTCCAGCATCAGAGAGTTCCACTCTGGTCAGCTTTAAACTAGCGTTGCCTTCCTCTAGTTCTTCTTTAAACAGTGACGTCCTTCCCCTGAATGATGGATTCTGGAGCGCAAGGTCGTCCTTCTCATCTCTGTAAAGATGCACCTCTTTTGGTTTTAGGTCAGGTCTCTGCCATTCTACTGTTTGATACACAGCGCTAACGGTGGGTCTCAGGGTGCAGGGCAGGATGACGTCGTCACCAACTAAGGCCACAATGGGCTCAGCAGAACCAGCAACCTGAACTGTCCCTGAGAGAAACAGATTACAGAGTGATATACTTTGAGACAAAGCAAGATACAGGCCTACTGAATGATGAGCAGGTTGACATTGACTCCCACAACAGCTAAGGCAGTTTGAACCAGGAAATGGTCAATGAACACTGACTAGCATTAGACTAAGCAAGATATAATGTTGAGCAGGTTGACAGTGACTCCCACAATAAAACCATCTCATTAATAGTAGGGATCAGTTAGAATAATCGGTTTATCGATTAGTTGATCGAGGGTGTTTGAATCAATCCCAGATACGGAAAAGGCTGCATTTCCCACAGACAGCTGATCTCTCTTTAGTGAGAGCTTTATACAAGGGAACCTCAGGAGCCACGTTTTAAAGGTCCAATGCAGCCGTTTTTAGCTCGTTATCAAATCATTTCTGGGTAACAATTAAGTACCTTACTGTGATTTTGACCATTTGAATTGAAAACAAAGTTTTAAAAAAATAGAATCTTAGCAAAGAGCAATTTCTCAAGCAAGAATGTATCTAGGACTGTCTGGGAGTGGACTGAGTGGGGAGGAGAAAACTGAAAACTAGCTGTTATTGGCAGAGAGGTTTGGAACTCTTTCTTATTGGTCTATTAACTAATTTACCGCAAGGTGATGTCACCATGGAATCACAAAACTCCATCCCACCAAAACAGGCTGAAATTTCAGTCAGTCTTTTCAAACAGCTCTGTAATGACCTGACTAGATCATAAAAGAACAACTGTCCAGACAGAGGTTTGAGTTTACGAATGGACGGTTTATTAAACCAACTTTACACAGGCTACTGTTTGGCCGTAGCCCACGCCAAATAAATGAAAGATAACCCACAAGCCAATCGTGACCTTCTCTTGTGAAGCCCAGACGTAAAAAGAGAGAGAACAAAGGCTCAACCTGGTCTTAACTTCCAATGCTCCATCCCCCTGCCCAACCCCCCTCCACGCCACTCCGCCAACCGCCAGGATGCCCGGCATCAGAACATTCCAGGCATTCCCGTGATTGGCAGATAGCAGGTTGATTGACATGTCGGACCCCGCGAACACTGGGTACTGGTAGGTACAACACAACCATCTACTAGCCTAACACATAACACACAGCTGTCTGTGCGGGTCGCTACAGCTCTTACACTAAAAGGGCATTATCATCATTTACACAATTTCACAGTATTATTCCAACCTCATAGTGTGGAAATCAAACACAGGAAAATCACATTTTGGACTGCACTGGGCCTTTAATAGCTCTCCTGAATGGTTAACGGCAGACATTTATTTAAAGCAGCAATCAGCTATTGAAACAATAACGAAGCCTATTCCCTGTTTCGGTAAGAAACTGAAGGAGGGGACTGAAGAAATGTAACCACTCTCAAGTTAATAGACAGAGCTATGGGAGCAACAACTGACCATCCATTACATCAAAATGTTACACCTTCAAATCTGTGTACAGGACAAATAAACTTTTGATTTGGTCCCGGTTTCCAATAAGTATCTTAAGGCTAAGTTTATCGTTAGAACCATAGGATCCTATCCGATGCTTTTGGGAAACCGGGCCCTGTTCCATTCTATAGATGCTGTGTATAAGAAAGTTTAAGAAAGTAACGTCACAACCGCAAAATCCACATTAGTACTAGCTAGCAAACGTACTTACTGCCTGTGTCACTTGATGTTGATGATATAGTGATGATGTACATTAACATTGTACACAACCAGCAGGGCAAAGAAGTCTTCATATTGGCCGGTTAAGCGTCCAACGTTATGGTGCTCCGGTTAAAGCGGCAGGATCAGGATACATTGACAAGCGGGGAAGAGGCAGGAAACATCTCTGCTGAGCCGCTGCTTCACACACATCCCTCCCCTCCAATGACACAGGCAGGATCAGGCATAAACGTCATGAGTGAGTGGTGTTGAGGTCCAGAGGTGTGTGTGTGTGTGTATGTGTGTGTGTGTGTGTGTGTGTGTGTGTGTGTGTTTTGAGAGTGTGTTTGTTAAGGCTACAGTTATTTACTGAGTCATGTGAGTGACAGGAGCAGTAGGCGCGCACATTGACAACTTTTTACCAGTTGTAGTTAGGCTATTTATATTGTCAATATGGAGGCACCTATTTCCAACCCTTTTTCCATAAAACATTAATACTCTAGAACTGATGCACATCAATAAATAATGGAGACAAAGCACTGGAAAACGACTTTGGGCGCACTAGAGCTCAATCTATAAATCCACTCCGAGATGGTTTAAACCGCATTCCCTTCGTGTGCCCAAGCGCAATAGCTCAAAAGACCGCCTCCCATTGGTTGCCAAGCGCTGGGCGATGACCAATCATATCGAGTGGTTGGTTCCCATGACGACTTGGACGCTATTCGACCCAAGGCGGAGACTTTCTTCATCAAAGATGGCGGACAGAAATACTAGCTAGGATGGAAGCAAATGTTAGTCAATATAACGTCGTAACGAATCGTGCAAAAAAATGTACATTTGAGAGGAATATGTTAGTTAATGTAGAGACAAACGATTATGAATCGTTTTTTGTCATGAAGTTAATTTACGAAAATCGCTATTTAGCAAGCTAGCTGACTAGGTAACATTAGCCAGCTAGCTTTATGGACGTTGTGACATGAGTATGTCATTCTGGTTGTTTCATGTTTTAGGGACTCCCGAGGAAACCAGCAAACCAGGCTGTGGTCTTGGGAAAAAGTGGATTTAAAGAATCTAGCTAGATAAAGCATTTACTGCAAATTGAATGTACAATTTTCTTGCTTATTGTGCAGTGGAGGATAAAAAAAATACCTGTATGTCTATGGATGTGTAGCTAGCTATGTAGCTGATCTGTGAATGGACCCTAAAATGTTTGGTATAAATATTAGTTCAGAACCTAGCTATGAACCTCAGCTATCATAGCCGGTTGGATCAACTTCAAAACAGTCTGAATGGCATTAATGAAGTCTATGGATTAAGTAGAATATAACATTACTTTATTGTTCCAAGGATGCAAGTCGTATATACATGTAGTTATTACCAAGCATGAGATCCCCACATTGTAGCCTTTACATTGAATATATTCACTGATCATGTACTCTACCTTGGCAAATAAAGGTGTGGTTCAGGTAAGAATGTCTGTGAGACATTATTTTTCAGTCGTATCCAATACCAGGAGTATCAAACTCCAGTCTTTGATTGATGCTGTGTCTGCATGTATGGTTTACAATTATACACTTCAACAGTGTTTACCAATCCTGGTCCTGGGACATCAATGGTTACACATTGTAACTATGCAATAGACTACAAACATGATTTAACTAGTTTAAGGCTGATTTGTAATTCGTATATACAGAAACAGAGTTTTAAAAACAGTACACTACACTTCCTATGCATCATGTAATTACTCTAAAACCGGTTAATCTCACGATCTAATTTCCTTCATCTGCACTGATCTGAGGACACGGGATTGCCAAGCGTCACGTCTGGAGGTAGTTAATTTATTTCCAAAGCTGCAATGATGGGACACACTCAGTATGGATGAATGATCAGTAGTGACGGGATGTAAATAGCACTCCCACAGCAATTCTCCATAAATCTGCTGCATAATATACAAAATAAATAAATAATCAAAACGTCTACTAAGGTCATTGTGATCATATAGTGTATTTAACCATTTATAATAATTCCTAATTTACTATAATACAGATAAATACATTGTTTCCATGTGTAATCTCATATTTAACAACATCAGAATAAACTATCATCCATTTTAGCGTTCAAAATATTCCAAAATGAACCTGAAATGACTCAATGTCACCCTCCAATGGTGAGAAAATATAACACACCTAGAATATACCACGTATTTTCCTAAACTAACAAAACCAGGCTAATAAACTGGCTGGTGTTCATGAGTTTATAAAACATATACTTTATACATTTGTCATAAATTACCTGCAAATGATGGGACACACACAGTATGGATGAATGATCAGTAGGATATAAATATCACTCCTAAAGAAGATGCATCTTCGAGTTAGCTACCAACTTCAAAGAGGGAACTTTAGCTAGCATAAAACCCACATGGAAAACTGAGATTCGGCAAATATCATATAAAGAGTGGCTTCTTTGACGCCAAACCAACAACAGTAGTTATTAATAACATAAATTGCTCATTTCCGATGTAAAAGGTGGATTTTATGATGTAATGTCAACTTCATACATGTCTAACCCTGGACAATTCAATGTTCAACTCCCCCACAGCAATTCTCCATAAATGTGCTGTGGACGACCCAGAATCCCAGACCTTTATCACTGAGCGTATTTGACACTCATCTACCAGGAGGTGGCATAATACCCATTTTTATGCAGGATTTTAACAACTTCATTACCCCGTTACACTTACACAAGTCCCAATTTCTTATAGCCTAATTTTCTAGACATCAATGTACAGCAACATTTTTACACGTCACTGCAGAACACCTGCCATATGGACACATACTCAGCTGTGGGGCTTACAAGACCCCAATTTCATATAATTTTAAAGACATCAATGTAGCAGTAGAACAAATTTCACAATATCGGAATATAACTTCAAATAAAATAAATCAATGTAGGCTACAGCAGAACACACATATGAGAATATATAGGCCTCCTGCCTATGGGATAATATATAGGCCTCCTGCCTATGGGATAATATATAGGCCTCCTGCCTATGGGATGATATATAGGCCTCCTGCCTATGGGATGATATATAGGCCTCCTGCCTATGGGATGATATATAGGCCTCCTGCCTATGGGATGATATATAGGCCTCCTGCCTATGGGATGATATATAGGCCTCCTGCCTATGGGATAATATGAAGCACATATTCAGATTACAAACGTGTTCTGTGCTGTGAAGGTAAAGGCAGAAAAATTTCCTAACTTAGTTTTCAAAACCTCCCACAATGACTCTCCCCATGGTCAAGTCCATTTAACTCCTGAGAGTCAACTTCTTGCTCCAAGCCATGAGCGGGCCTGTGGCTGTGACGTCTCCAAGCCATGAGCGGGCCTGTGGCTGTGACGTCTCCAAGCCATGAGCGGGCCTGTGGCTGTGACGTCTCCAAGCCATGAGCGGGCCTGTGGCTGTGACGTCTCCAAGCCATGAGCGGGCCTGTGGCTGTGACGTCTCCAAGCCAGGAGCGGGTCTGTGGCTGTGACGTCTCCAAGCCATGAGCGGGCCTGTGGCTGTGATGTTTAGCCTCCTTCTAAGGCTGTTCTGAAGCCTCTGGCTGTAGTGGCTATTTATTTATTGTTCATTTTGAGTGTTAACCTGGGTGTCCTCTTTAGCCTTGTCTACAGGGCTTGCTGCCACCAAATGCGCCTTGATTCAGGCCTGTTCAAAAACCTTTTTTCTGAGGGCTCTTTGTTGTTGTTTTTTACGTCTGAGACATAGGATGTTAATTTACTGTCCATTCCACCCACTATTTTGCTAGTTTAATCCCTCCAGTCGTTTCTAGACCCAAGCTCCCTACCTTTTTGCATGTTGTACAGCCCAACTTTGAATTCTGCATGACAAGCCAGGGGTTATACGTTTGCTTGTTCTTGAACTGCAAATTGCACCTGCTCCGAGCACTTGGTCGGTGGAGGCACTGCCCCCTCCCCCAGCTCCCCTTCTCCCTCTCCCACTGAGTCTGACTCGATAGTAGCCCTACTAGCTAGTGGAGGTGCCGGTGGTGATGCTGAACTATGGGGGTGATAAGTGGTGGTGATGCTGAACTATGGGGGGTGATAAGTGGTGGTGATGCTGAACTATGGGGGTGATAAGTGGTGGTGATGCTGAACTATGGGGGTGATAAGTGGTGGTGATGCTGAACTATGGGGGTGATAAGTGGTGGTGATGCTGAACTATGGGGGTGATAAGTGGTGGTGATGCTGAACTATGGGGGTGATAAGTGGTGGTGATGCTGAACTATGGGGGTTATAAGTGGTGGTGATGCTGAACTATGGGGGTGATAAGTGGTGGTGATGCTGAACTATGGGGGTTATAAGTGGTGGTGATGCTGAACTATGGGGGTGATAAGTGGTGGTGATGCTGAACTATGGGGGTGATAAGAGCCGTGAAGATACTGACACCTCTCACCAAGTCACCTAACATCTTTCTAAATAAAATACTGCCATGAATTAAGATGGACTGTCAATGGAGGTATGTTTTTTTCTAACGGCTTGTGTACACTAGCACCCAGTAAATTGCAGCGTGCCGCTTCGGCCGCATAGAGTGGCTCGCTTGTGGGCGTGGTGGCAGCATATGCAGCACATTCGATTGTGCGTCAAGAATTCAGCATAGCAAGTTCTTATGAAGGTCTGGTTATTAAATGGGTAAATAGTTTAATCCATTCTCCATTTCATGAATTTATTCACAGGTAAATAAACTCAGCAAAAAAAGAAACCTCCCTTATTCAGGAACCTGTCTTTCAAAGATAATTTGTAAAAATCCAAATAACTTCACAGATCTTCATTGTAAATGGTTTATACACTGTTTCCCATGCTTGTTCAATGAACCATAAACAATTAATGAACATGCACCTGTGGAACGGTCATTAAGACTCTAACAGCTTACAGACTGTAGGCATTTAAGGTCACAGTTATGAAAACTTAGGACACTAAAGAGGCCTTTCTACTGACTCTGAAAAACACAAAAAGAAAGATGCCCAGGGTCCCTGCTCATCTGCGTGAACGTGCCTTAGGCATGCTGCAAGGAGGCATGAGGACTGCAGATGTGGCACAATCCCTCCATCAGTGCTCAGACTGTCCGCAATAGGCTGAGAGAGGCTGGACTGTGGGCTTGTAAGCCTGTTGTAAGGCAGGTCCTCACCAGACATCTCTGGCAACAACGTCGCCTATGGGCACAAACCCACCGTCGCTGGACCAGACAGGACTGGCAAAAAGTGCTCTTCACTGACGAGTCGCGGTTTTGTCTCACCAGGGGTGATGGTCGGATTCACGTTTATCGTCGAAGAATAAGCGTTACACCGAGGCCTGTACTCTGGAGCGGGATCGATTTGGAGGTGGAGGGTCCGTCATGGTCTGGGGCGGTGTGTCACAGCATCATCGGACTGAGTTTGTTGTCATTGCAGGCAATCTCAACGCTGTGCGTTACAGGGAAAACATCCTCCTCCCTCATGTGGTACCCTTTCTGCAGGCTCATCCTGACATGACCCTCCAGCATGACAATGCCACCAGCCATACTGCTCGTTCTGTGCGTGATTTCCTGTAAGACAGGAATGTCAGTGTTCTGCCATGGCCAGCGAAGAGCCCGGATCTCAATCCCATTGAGCATGTCTGGGATCTGTTGGATCGGAGGGTGAGGGCTAGGGCCATCCCCCCCAGAAATGTCTGGGAACTTGCAGGTGCCTTGGTGGAAGAGTGGGGTAACATCTCACAGCAAGAACTGGTAAATCTGGTGCAGTCCATGAGGAGGAGATGCACTGCAGTACTTAATGCAGCTGGTGGTCACACCAGATACTGACTGTTACTTTTGATTTTGCCCCCCCCCCCCCTTTGTTCAGGGACACATTATTCCATTTCTGTTAGTCACATGTCTGTGGAACTTGTTCTGTTTATGTCTGTTGTTGAATCTTGTTATGTTCATACAAATATTTATACATGTTAAGTTTGTTGAAAATAAATAAACGCAGTTGACAGTGAGAGGACGTTTCTTTTAGTTATATGCTCTAAACCGCTCTGGTGACAAACAAACTTTGCTGCCCTGTTTCCAATCGTCTACATGGCTGGGAGAACATATTCAAGTAAGTAAATTTCGAAAATGTAAACAAAAAAAACCTGATGCATTATTAGCTAACTAGCTACAGTGCAGGCTAACTCAAATGAGCTGCTAATGTAGCTATCTAGCTATCTAGCCAACTTTACAAACTGTATAGATAGATAGCTAAGTGAATTAAATTTGACCAGCTACCTAACTTCATATTAGCTAGCTATCTTTATATATTTATCATTGTAAAAAAACAAACTCCAAATGCATTTGTAGGTAGCTAGCGAACAGCCACGGAGGAGGGTGAAAGGATGGAAGCCCCAACGCAACTGTCAAAGTGAGAGAGCAGGCTATTCTGGAAAGGGCAGGTTCTGTTGTGTAGTTCCCGTCCCTAGAGGTGAGGACGGAGATAACAGTAACATCATATTCAGTGCTGTCTAATTTGAGCATAATGAAGTCTGTTTCTTGTGATGTTTTCTGTCCTCAGATACAGAGAGCAGTGAAAGCCTGTCTGCAGATGAAGAGGTCCCAATGAAGAGCAGTGGTTCTCAGTCCTGGTGCTGGGGACTCAAAGGGGTGCACATTGTTGTTTTTGCCTTAGCATTACACAGCTGATTCAAATGATTAACTCATCATCAAGCTTCAAGGGGTATTTATGTATTCATTTGTGATGCTATCCTTGATATGATCCTGCTGTCCTTTGACAGCTCTTTGGTCTTGGCCATAGTGGAGTTTGGAGTGTGACTGTTTGAGGTTGTGGACAGGTGTCTTTTATACTGATAACAAGTTCAAACAGGTGCCATTAATACAGGTAACGAGTGGAGGACAGAGGAGCCTCTTAAAGAAGAAGTTACAGGTCTGTGAGAGCCAGAAATCTTGCTTGTTTGTAGGTGACCAAATACTTACTGTGATTTTCTGGAATTTTTTTTCTCAATTTGTCTGTCATAGTTGACGTGTACCTATGATGAAAATTGCAGGCCTCTCTCATCTTTTTAAGTGGGAGAACTTGCACAATTGGTGGCTGACTAAATACTTTATTTCCCCACTGTAAGTATTTGACCCCTCTGCAAAACATGACTTAGTACTTGGTGGCAAAACCCTTGTTGGCAATCATTTCCAAGATGGCGAAGTAGTGCAGTCCTGTTTCTGTCGTGTGTCTGTAAATAGCCTGTAAATACCCTGTTTTTTTTTTGTATTTTTCGTACATGTTTCCCTATCAGACTTTTCATCCTTCTAGAAAATATACTTTCCTGCAACCCGCCTCACTCAATGTGGAACAGATTCTATTGTTGACTTACCTTTGTCTAGAATCCAGAATCTCCAGTTGAAACTAGCTAGCCAGTTTCAGCTAACTAGCTACTTGCTATTAGCCACAGCTAGCGGTGTTTCACTCAGAACATTGGATTTTTTCCGCGGGATTAATTTTAATCACTGGACATTGATCACCGGATATTCGGCCAGTCTGCACAGCGCGTTATCGACCCAGAACATATCAGTTTTTCCGCCGGAATCACTGAATAACTGGACCTTTAACTCCGGATTCATCGCTACCAGCTGGCTACAACAAAACGGACGCTGTGGTCTAGCTAATCATCCTGAGCTAGGCCCATCTCCCGGCTATCTACCTCTCTGTCAACCGGACGGGACCACCTAGTGTTGACACAGAGCCCCGCCGATCCTACACGACTGGTCTGCCGACGAAATCGTCTGATGTGGTTACGACGTTAACCACAAAGATTCCATCCATCTGCTAGCCCTTACTAGCCCCTGCTAACCCTCTTACTCACTAGTGCTTCACCACCGGACCTTATGATAACTCAGCTATACAGCTGATATCTGCTGGACTGTTCCTTTTTACGGTACTACATCCTGTTTATGTTTAGCCTCAGCCCAAACATGGTTAGTTTATTGTTGTTTCGGTTATTTCTAATTGTACTATTTCACTGTAGACCCCCCAGCCCAGCTAAACCTGCCTTAGTTAGCTCCTTTGCCCCTCCCCCTATACACTCAGAGACCGACTCAATTTATGCCTCTAGAGATACTGGCTCTGGGACTTTTTATGTTTAGTCAGGGTGTGTAGATTTCCGTGTGTTTTGTACTGTGTGTAGTGTCTAGGTGTTCGCGTTCTATGTTTGGTCAGTGACTCCCAATCGGAGGTAACGAGTGTCAGCTGTCGGCTCGTTATCTCTGATTGGGAGCCATATTTAAAATGTCTGTGTTCACCTTGTGGTTGTGGGTTTTTGTTCCTGTTCAGTCATTGTCACTTTTGGACTTCACGTATCGTCAGTTGGTTTTGTTGTTTTTTGTGGTTGCTTTATTAAATAAAGTCATGTTCGCTCAACGCGCTGCGCTTTGGTCCGCTTCCTTAGACGATCGTGACAGAAAAACCCACCTTAACTGGATCAAGCAGCGTGATGAAGAGAGAGGATGGACGTGGCAGGAAATGATAGAGAGTATGGCAAGAGGGAGAGAGGCCTTGGCCGCGGGGAGAGTTCCCCAGGAAATTTTTAGGGGGGGGCTCACGACGTCGGGGCAGCAGGTGTACGGCGTGGAGCGGTTCAAGGCGCTGGCAGAGAAGGCCGCCAGGTTATGGGGGCCACTGGGCACAGAGGAGAGGGAGAGTGTGGAGGCACGGCGAGAAGTACTGGGGTGTGTTACCAGTCCGGTCCGGCCCGTTCCTGATCCCTGCGTAGAGCCAGTGGTGTGTGTCCCCAGTACGGTCCGGCCTGTTCCTGCCATTCCCACCAAGTCAGTGGTGCGCGTCGTCAGCCCAGCCCGGCCTGTTCCTGCCATTCCCACCAAGTCGGTGGTGCGCGTCGTCAGCCCAGCCCGGCCTGTTCCTGCTCTCCGCACCGAGTCTATGGTGCGCGTCGCCAGCCCGGTTCGGCCTGTTCCTGCTTTACGCACAAAGCCTACGGTGTGCGTCGCCAGCCCAGCCCGGCCTGTTCCTGCTCCACGTACTAAGCCTAAGGTGTGCGTAGCCAGCCCAGCCCGGCCTGTTCCTGCCACTCGCACCAAACCAGGGGTGCGAGTCGCCAGCCTGGTCCAGCCCGTTCCTGCTACTCGCACCAAGACAAGGGTGCGAGTCGTCAGCCTGGTTCAGCCCGTTCCTGCTACTCGCACCAAGCCAGGGGTACGAGTCGTCGGCCTGGTCCAGCCTGTTCCTGCTACTCGCACCAAGCCAAGGGTGCGAGTCGTCAGCCTGGTTCAGCCCGTTCCTGCTACTCGCACCAAGCCAAGGGTGCGAGTCATCAGCCTGGTTCAGCTCGTCCCTGCTACTCGCACCAAGCCAGGGATGCGAGTCGTCAGCCTGGTGAGGCCCGTTCCGAATCCACGCATCAAGTCTAGGGTGCGTATCGTCGGCCAGGTCCGGTCCGTTCCTGCCTCACGCGCCAAGCCAGGGGTGCGCGTCGTCAGTCCAGATCCTACCAGCTGGGTCAGATCGGACCGGGGGCGCTACGGGGGGATTGAAGAAGGGTGGTGGTCAAGCCCGGAGCCGGAGCCGCCTCCGAGGAGTAATGCCCACCCAGCCCTCCCCTGTTTGCTTGTATTTAGGCGCGGTCGCAGTCCGCGCCTTTAGGGGGGGGTACTGTCACACTCTGGCTCTGGGACTTTTTATGTTTAGTCAGGGTGTGTAGATTTTCCGTGTGTTTTGTACTGTGTGTAGTGTCTAGGTGTTCGCGTTCTATGTTTGGTCAGTGACTCCCAATCGGAGGTAACGAGTGTCAGCTGTCGGCTCGTTATCTCTGATTGGGAGCCATATTTAAAATGTCTGTGTTCACCTTGTGGTTGTGGGTTTTTGTTTCCTGTACAGTCATTGTCACTGTGGACGTTACGATTCGTGTTTTGTTTTTGTATTCGTGTGTGCACTTTTTTTTTTTTTTTCACACTATTTTATTAAAGTCATGCTCGTATCGCACGCTGCGCCTTGGTCCACTCATTTTCAAGACGATCGTGACAGATACTATCTCTTTCATTGTTACCCAACGCTCAGGTTTACCTCCACTTTACTCATATCCTTCCATATCCTTGTCTGTACATAATGCCCTGAATCTTTTCTATAACACCCGGAAATCTGCCCCCTTTATTCTATGTACCCAACGCACTAGAAGACCAGTTCTTAAAGCCTTTAGCCGTATCCTTATTCTAGTCCTCCTCTGTTCCTCTGGTGATGTAGAGGCTAACCCAGGCCCTGCAGCCCTCAGTATCACTCCTACTCCCCAGGCGCTATCATTTGATGACTTCTGTAATCGCAAAAGTCTTGGTTTCTTGCACATAAATATCAGAAATCTACTTCCTAAGTTTTAGTTATTCATTGCGTTAGCACACTCTGCCAACCCTGATGTTCTAGCAGTGTCTGAATCCTGGCTCAGGAAGGCCACCAAAAATTCTGAAATTTCCATCCCCAACTATAACATTTTCCGTCTAGATAGAACTGCCAAAGGGGGTGGAGTTGCAATCTACTGTAGAGATAGCCTGCAGAGCTCTATCATACTATCCAGGTCTGTGCCCAAACAGTTTGAGCTTCTACTTCTAAAAATCCTCTCACTGTTGCCGCTTGCTACAGACCCCCCTCAGCCCCCAGCTGTGCCCTGGACACCATATGTGAATTGATTGCCCCCCATTTATCCTCAGAGTTTGTACTGCTTGGTGACCTTAATTGGGATATGCTTAATACCCCAGCCATCCTACAATCCAAGCTAGATGCCCTCAACCTCACGCAAATTACCAACGAACCTACCAGGTACAACCCTAAATCCGTAAACATGGGTACCCTCATAGATATCATCCTGACTAACACACCCTCTAAATACACCTCAGCTGTCTTCAACCAGGATCTCAGCGATCACTGCCTTATTGCCTGCGTCCGTAACGGGTCCGTGGTCAAACGACCACCCCTCATCACTGTCAAACGCTCCCTAAAACACTTTAGCGAGGAGGCCTTCCTAATTGACCTGGCCCAGGTATCCTGGATGGATATAGATCTCATTCCGTCAGTAGAGGATGCCTGGTTGTTCCTTAAAAGTAATTTCCTCTCAATCTTAAATAAACATGCCCCATTAAAAAAATACAGAACTAAGAACCGATATAGCCCCTGGTTCTCCTCAGACTTGACTGCCCTTGACCAGCACAAAAACATCCTGTGGCGTACAGCATTAGCATCAAATAGCCCCCGTGATATGCAACTTTTCAGGGAAGTTAGGAACCAATATACACAAGCAGTCAGGAAAGCAAAGGCTAACTTTTTCAAACAGAAATTTGCTTCCTGTAGCACTAACTCCAAAAAGTTTTGGGACACTGTAAAGTCCATGGAGAATAAGAGCACTTCCTCCCAGCTGCCCACTGCACTGAGGCTAGGAAACACTATCACCACCGATAAATCTACAATAATCGAGAATTTCAACAAGCATTTTGCTACAGCTGGCCATGCTTTCCATCTGGCTACCACTAACCCGGCCACCAACTCTGCACCCTCTGCTGCAACTTGCCCATGCCCCCCCCCCGCTTCTCCTTCACACAAATTCAGACAGCTGATGTTTTGAAAGCGCTGCAAAATCTGGACCCCTACAAATCAGCTGGGCTAGACAATCTGGACCCTTTCTTTCTAAAACTAGCCGCCGAAATTGTCGCAACCCCTATTACTAGTCTGTTCAACCTCTCTTTCATAACGTCTGAGATCCCCAGAGATTGGAAAGCTGCCGCGGTCATCCCCCTCTTCAAAGGGGGTGACACTCTAGATCCAAACTGCTACAGACCTATATCCATCCTGCCCTGCCTTTCGAAATTATTCGAAAGCCAAGTTAACAAACAGATCATCGACCATTTCGAATACCACCGTACCTTCTCCGCTATGCAATCCGGTTTCCGAGCTGGTCACGGGTGGACTTCAGCCACGCTCAAGGTCCTAAACGATATTATAACCGCGATTGATAATAGACAGTACTGTGCAGCCGTCTTCATCGACCTGGCCAACGCTTTCGACTCTGTCAACCACCGCATTCTTATTGGCAGACTAAATAGCCTTGGTTTCTCAAATGACTGCCTCGCCTGGTTCACCAACTACTTCTCAGATAGAGTTCAGTGTGTCAAATCGGAGGGCCTGTTGTCTGGACCTATGGCAGTCTCTATGGGGGTGCCACAGGGTTCAATTCTTGGGCCGACACTTTTCTCCGTGTATATCAATGATGTCGCTCTTGCTGCTGGTGACTCTCAGATCCACCTCTACGCAGACGACACCATTTTGTATACATCTGGCCCTTCATTGGACACTGTGTTAACAAACCTCCAAACGAGCTTCAATGCCATACAACAATCCTTCAGTAGCCTTCAACTGCTCTTAAACACTAGTAAAACTAAATGCATGCTTTTCAATCGAACGCTGCTAGCACCCGCCCACCCGACTAGAATCACCACTCTCGACGGGTCGGACCTAGAGTATGTGAACAACTACAAATATCTAGGTGTCTGGTTAGACTGTAAACTCAACTTCCAGACTCACATAAAGAATCTCCAATCCAAAGTTAAATCTAGAATCGGCTTCCTATTTTACAACAAAGCCTCCTTCACTCATGCTGCCAAACATGCCCTCGTAAAACTGACTATCCTACCGATCCTTGACTTCGGCCATGTCATTTACCAAATAGCCTCCAACACTCTACTCAGCAAATTGGATGTAGTCTATCACAGTGCCATCCGTTTTGTCTCCAAAGCCCCATACACTACCCACCACTGTGACCTGTACGCTCTTGTTGGCTGGTCCTCACTACATGTCCGTCGTCAATCCCACTGGCTCCAGGCCATCTATAAATCACTGCTAGGCAAATCCCCGCCTTATCTTAGCTCATTGGTCACCATAGCAGCACCCACCCGTAGTCTGCGCTCCAGCAGGTATATCTCACTGGTCATTCCCAAAGCCAACACCTCCTTTGGCCGCCATTCCTTCCAGTTCTCTGCTGCCAATGACTGGAACGAATTGCAAAAATCTCTGAAGCTGGAGACTCTTATCTCCCTCAATAACTTTCAGCATCAGTTGTCAGAGCACCTTACCGATCACTGCACCTGTACACAGCCCATCTGAAATTAGCCCACCCAACTACCTCATCCCTATATTGTTATTTATTTTGCTCTTTTGCACCCCAGTATCTCTATTTGCACATAATCTCTTGCACATCTAGCATTCCAGTGTTAATACTATTGTAATTATTCTGCACTATAGCCTATTTATTGCCTTACCTCCATAACTTGCTACATTTGCACACACTGTATATATATTTTCTGTTGTATTTCTGACTTTATGTTTTTTTTACCCCATATGTAACTCTGTGTTGTTTTTATTGCACTACTTTGCTTTATCTTGGCCAGGTCGCAGTTGTAAATGAGAACCTGTTCTCAACTGGCTTACCTGGTTAAATAAAGGTGAAATAAAAAATAAATAAAAAAAATCACAGAGGTCAGACGTTTCTTGTAGTTGGCCACCAGGTTTGCACACATCTCAGGAGGGATTTTGTCCCACTCCTCTTTGCAGATCTTCTCCAAGTCATTAAGGTTTCGAGGCTGACGTTTGGCAACTCGAACCTTCAGCTCCCTCCACAGATTTTCTATGGGATTAAGGTCTGGAGACTGGCTAGGCCACTCCAGGACCTTAATGTGCTTCTTCTTGAGCCACTCCTTTGTTGCCTTGGCCGTGTGTTTTGGGTCATTGTCATGCTGGAATATCCATCCACGACCCATTTTCAATGCCCTGAAGGAGGTTCTCACCCAAGATTTGACGGTACATGGCCCCGTCCATCGTCCCTTTGATGCAGTGAAGTTGTCCTGTCCCCTTAGCAGAAAAACACCCCCAAAGCATAATGTTTCCACCTCCATGTTTGACGGTGGGGATGGTGTTCTTGGGGTCATAGGCAGCATTCCTCCTCCTCCAAACACGGTGAGTTGAGTTGATGCCAAAGAGCTCGATTTTGGTCTCAACTGACCACAACACTTTCACCCAGTTCTCCTCTGAATCATTCAGATGTTCATTGGCAAACTTCAGACGGGCCTGTATATGTGCTTTCTTTAGCAGGGGGACCTTGCGGGCGCTGCAGGATTTCAGTCCTTCACGGCGTAATGTGTTACCAATTCTACAGGGACTATGGTGGTCTGCTTGAAACATGTAGGTATTACAGACTCTGTCAGGGACCGGTTGAAAATGTCAGTGAAGTCACTTGCCAGTTGGTCAGCGCATGCTCGGAGTACACATCCTGGTAATCCGTCTGGCCCTGCGGCCTTGTGAATGTTGATCTGTTTAAAGGTCTTACTCAAGAATTACAAATCAGCCTTTAACTAGTTAAATCATGTTAGTACTCTATTGCATAGTTACAATGTGTAACCATTGATGTCCCAGGACCAGGATTGGTAAACACGGTTGAAGTGTATAATTGTAATACATACATGCAGACACAGCATCAATCAAAGACTGGAGTTTGATACTCCTGGTATTGGATATGACTGAAAACTAATGTCTCACAGACATTCTTACCCGAACCACACCTTTATTTGCCAAGGTAGAGTACATGATCAGTGAATATATTAAATGTAAAGGCTACAATGTGGGGATCTCATGCTTGGTAATAACTACATGTATATACGACTTGCATCCTTGGCACAATAAAGTAATGTTATATTCTACTTAATCCATAGACTTCATTGATGCCATTCGCTGTTTTGAAGTTGATCCAACCGGCTATGATAGCTGAGGTTCATAGCTAGGTTCTGAACTAATATTTATACCAAACGTTTTAGGGTCCATTCACAGATCAGCTACATAGCTAGCTACACATCCATAGACATACAGGTATTTTTTATCCTCCACTGCACAATAAGCAATAAAATTGTACATTCAATTTGCAGTAAATGCTTTATCTAGCTAGATTCTTTAAATCCACTGTTTCCCAAGACGACAGCCTGGTTTGCTGGTTTCCTCAGGAGTCCCTAAAACATTAAACAACCAGAAGTACATACTCATGTCACAACGTCCATAAAGCTAGCTGGCTAATGTTACCTAGTCAGCTAGCTTGCTAAATCGCGATTTTCGTAAATTAACTTCATGACAAAAAACTATGCATAATCGTTTGTCTCTACATTAACTAACATATTCCTCTCAAATGTACATTTTTTTTGCATGATTCGTTACGACGTTATAATGACTAACATTTGCTTCCATCCTAGCTAGTATTTCTGTCCGCCATCTTTGATGAAGAAAGTCTCCGCCTTGGGTCGAATAGCGTCCAAGTCGTCATGGGAACCAACCACTCGATATGATTGGTCATTGCCCAGCGCTCGGCAACCAATGGGAGGCGGTCTTTTGAGCTATTGCGCTTGGGCACACGAAGGGAATGCGGTTTAAACCATCTCGGAGTGGATTTATAGATTGAGCTCTAGTGCGCCCAAAGTCGTTTTCCAGTGCTTTGTCTCCATTATTTATTGATGTGCATCAGTTCTAGAGTATTAATGTTTTATGGAAAAAGGGTTGGAAATAGGTGCCTACATATTGACAATCTAAATAGCCTAACTACTGTCGTATATGATGAATGGTGGCAATTATTGCTGTCAACAAAAGGAGTCTGCTCATACTGAACATTGATCATAAGGTTTATTTAGATCACAAGCTTCAGCATGGGTGACAGACTCGCGAGGTCTGGAGAGCAGTGTCCTCCCATTCTAGGGGCTGCTCTGGGGTTTATTGTCTAAAACCCTTCTTATATAGACAATACCAAAATAAGGGTTACCCCCTCTTCTGGCCAATCACCAGTCTCCCCTCGGGCGTCACCCTCCAAGCGGCACATTTCAAATAACATCATAAAACATCCCCCCTCTGGCCTGAACAACCAACATTCCATTTCGTCATGAAAAACATTTAACAAAGGCATAATCTTCAGATACGATATTCCCCCCTTTCGAGACGAAATAAACGTCTCGAAAACAACCAGAATAAGATTATGACTATTAACCATTTATCTTATTGAGTATCTTTAACATTAAACCAAACACATTCTCCTCTAGAGTGTAAATACCTTTCTATGAAATAACTGTTTATGAAGTGTGAATACATTACTATGACATATGAAGAAATCTCTATGGAGTGTAAGAGCGAAAAACTGTCCAGCAGCCATCCATCCATATCAATCAAGACAGTAAAATTCTCTCACGGTCCCTCTGCCCCAGGCAACCACCGTCGGTACTCCAGATAACCTCATTAACCATGTAAATGCATTTGAAACTATGATGTAATTAAATACACATGTAAACAAAATCCTATCCATAAATATCCATTGTACGGCTGGTCAACCCATCGAATCGTACAATGAATCTCTCCCTTCCTAGACCTTCTGTCCCTAAACCCCATCGAAATAAACAAAAGCATCTAAGATCCTCATCTGCATTTAATAACATCAAACATCATTCTACTAAAATCAATACCTAAGAATATGACACAATTATGTATTACACATGTCTATATTTCATTGCCAACACTGGAATGTAGTCCACTACACTTCATCTCCCTGTAGTGTCCTCTTCCAATGGACTTGTTGATGATGGAATCAGCCACACCCTCCTTGTTTCATCTCCTCCAGTCATATTGTCCCTTCATATTGTCTTTGTTTGAGTATTCCAATCTCCACATGTTCTCCCAAATGCTTCTGGAATGACAAGAAAATAAACGACCAAACAGTATCTTTTGCAAAACAACATTTTCAAATTAAACCTCAACATCAATTTAAGAATATAAAAATGACCTATAAATGATGTATGAATCACATTAACCTATCCCCCCCTTGATTCATAAATCATACCAACATCACCCTACTGTTGAAAAAAAAAAAATAATTTGAAAAATAATCAACTCATAAAAAAATTATATTTATCCATCAGTAGTCCATCCATCTTTATCCAGATCAGGAACAGTCAACACCGGCATCTGAGTGTTGTCTCCAGGAATCACTCTCCAACCTATCTCAATATCATAGCTTTCTCAAAGGTCAGTAACAAATTACAAACATCACACAGTGTTATCAAAGCTGAAACTAAAATCTGACCCATCACTGCCCCTACTGGGCCTAATTGATCTTGCAACCAAATCCTTTCCAATGCATCCCTTATAATGCATCTATAACCCCAGTGATATTATCTGAACTATCTGGACTCAAAGTATAACTAATATTTATCAATATTATCTTCCCAAATGTTACACCATACCATGAATGAAGTCCCCCCTTCTCCCTTAGACTTACCCTTCAATGACAGGCTTGACGACTATGACATGTAGCCATGTCTCTTTTCACCCCATTTTCAACCCTAGCTTCAGATTTCTGTGTTGGTACCACTCCTCTTTTAATGGTAAAAACCTCATATGGAAGCTTAAACGTTGACCTGTAACAACATCCTATCCCCCATAGGGTAAGAATATACTCTATCATCACAAACCCACCAAATATCTCTAAAATTCCCATAGTCACATTGTCAGTCAAAAGCTAATCTTTTAACCATCAAAGTCCTGCTCTTCTTACTACCTGATATATATAAAAAAATAACCTATTATTTGTCATTACTACCCTTAAGGTCATACTTATCCAAGGTTATCCTATACTCATCACACTCTGATATTCCCATAAACATACCCCTTACCTCATATGTTTTATTAGAACAACAACAACTTTTATCCTCACTGGTTCACCTGAATACTTCAGGTTTCCACTGTTACCTGACTTTACTTTCCATCTAACAATTCCCATAGGGTAATCCATTTACCCAAGAACACTTAAACCCTACTGTTCTGACAACTACATTATTTTATCTGTCAATGACTGTTGCCGATACCACAGTCATGCCAAAGCATAAGACTTACCCACACCTGATAGAGGCCGCGCGACCGTCTAACACGTCTTGGGCTGGCACCCCCAACAGACATCAACCCTCAAGATTCCTCACTGACGTTACAGAATGAGTTAATCTATCTCTAATTTTCACAACAGAGGAACGAGCAGTACTGATCAGATACCCCCCCCCTCTGTCATCAAAATCAAAAGACCCCATCCTGCAGCTTCCATGATGAATCTATATTCTCCATTTCAGATTAATCTATATTGTTTCTATCTGCTCTCCTATTTTAATCCTATTCGTACTATCATTGACAGCACTCTCCATCCGTAACATAACCCATTTAATTTCAGAAAAGTTGTTGTCGATGTCATACTCCCTACATCGTATCATTAATCCCTTCCAAAGTTACCCTTAAAGTAGTTGATTTAGCTGCTGTATCAACCCTAATTACTTCTAGTGCAAAATTTCCCATTATCCTCGGTGTATTATCTACTGTTGGAGTGACTACTGTCCATTCAGTTCTACTCCTCCTGAACTCCCTCAATGACTGTGGAGGCTACAACAGACCTCAACTCTTCCATTATAAGCGTTACTTTATGAATTACATAGCCCTTTAACCAATAATTCGTAACCGGAACAAATTCTAATGCTTGCCCTAAATAAGTACACATATATTCTCCCTGACCTTTCTCTGTAACCTTACGCCAAATAAGTGAACAGTCACTCCTAACCCTCTTCTAAACTATACCTCCTTTTACTCCTGATCCTGATAACAATACTTATTCTCCATAATTATCTCTCCATATGGGAGGAACGTCCCCATCCTAAACCCTAATAAGTGTTTTCCCCCTAAAATTGGTGCTGTATTGGTTCCCTTATAATCAAATGCAATATATTTATGACTTTAATACCTATCAATGTTGAAAGAGTTAAATTGCTTCTCCCTGTTGTTCTAATAGACTGAAGTGTTAATGTCCTTATTTACTCCTAGTTTTCCCCCAGTTTTCCCCTAAGACTTTGAACTCTTTCCTTGTACTTCCATCCATCACCACTAGTGTCACGTTTTCCCCAAATCTCAGTCCTATCTCTAAATCCCTGACTTTCAAACTTTTGATTACACAAAATACACCTATAATGACCTTGATCTCCCTGCTGGAAACTGTAAATATAGATACTCAATCACCCTCAAATTATTCAGCAACACATACTTTCTCAATGCATCTGCTCCTAACCGATTTAAACTCCTACCATATCTTCCCACTAAACTTTAAAATGTCCTTCCTCACTGTTCTCTCTCTGTCTTACTACTAACTTTGAAACTTAGCTTACTGTCTCAGAGTTCTTCCAACCCTAATCTACTCCTAACTTATTTTAATCTAATCTTTTCTCTCATAACATTTAAAACCTTTTCCCCTGATTTATTGACAAAATCTCTTACCACCAAATTTTTGGAATATGTGATTGGGAAAGTTCCCCACCTGCTTCTGACTCATTACACACAGACTTGGCAAAACGTCTAAACACCTTTTAGCCTAGCCTGAAATCTCTTTGTGTAAGAATGTAACCCCGAATAACAGTCACCCTATTAAGTTTATTTTCCCAGACAGATTGTCTAACAGGTAATCTAATACATTATCCTCCTTCCTATGATATTATCTTTTAAGCAAATGATTCCCAAAAAACCCTACTTCTTAAAATATTCTACCAGACAGTCAGTCGTCTAGTGTACATCTTATTGTACGCTTCAATTTACACCATGCATCTCTTTCCCAACAATGCCATAGGTATATTGTCCTAATATTAGTATGTCTCTTTTACTTCCTCTTTGACTTTTATAGCAGAGCTCAATTGATTCCCTAAGAGTAATTAAACTGTTTTACTACATCAAACCCCTATCCTACCCTAATTAATTTTACATAGTGAGATGTTTAACCTCTTTAGGCCTAAACCCAAATAAGTTTTTCCCCTATTCACTATCACTTCTAATGGCCGGTTGTTTCAACTGTTAGCTATTTTATCTTCTTCTCTAATCGATGCTCTCAGCTGATACCCCCCTTCCGGATATTCTAGGCACTCTAGAATATTTAGAGTGCACCTGGAGAACAGGTGATCTTGAATTGCCCCTGTATCTTCCTTAAAAATGTTCTCTTGTTTCCTCCTGACTTGTTGCTGTGGATATGGAACATCTGGTACCCCCCTTGGCTGGTACAATTGCATTTGATATTCTTCAGTTGACGCTGTAACAGTGATTGTTGATTTGATTCACTCTGATTCTTCATAACCAACATTTCTTTTCTTCTTCTCCACCACCAGTTATAAGTTGTATTTGATTGAGTTTTCTTCGTCCGGTTCTTCTCGTTGTGGACCTATCAGTATTCTTCAAAAGGTTATCTTCTAAGTTCTGTTCTTGAAATATCATCTTCTTACTAGTGGCCTTTCCTTTGGCCTCACTGTATTATTCTTCTCCTTCAATTCTTGAGGTCTTCATCCAGTCGTGTTACTTCTTCCACTTCTCCATTTCTTCTTTGCTCTTGTACCTTCAACTTTCATCAGAGATCAAATCTCTAGTATCCATTTCTTCTTTCCTCTCTTGCCACTTCCCTCTGATCACCGAGTCACCTCCACCCATGACCTCTCATCAATCACTCTCATCTTCATCATCCTCTTCTCCTTCACGTTCCAGACATCTCATTTTCTTCCGTCTTCTGGATTCATCTTCATCGTTATTTCTGCGGGTACCCTATCTATTATCTATATTTCTGATGCAATAATCACTCCTGGATGATCATTGTAAGCTGAGAATAAACATCCCTAAGCTCTACTTTTTAAACCTATCTTATCGCTGACATATTTTATCAATTTCTGTTTGAGAATGAAGGGCAACTTTTGTTTCACTTGCCGGATAACCTAGCAACACTTTAATTAAAGGATTACCCCTATTTCAACCCGTGTAATGACTTTCATAGTCCTGATATCTTTTTCCCCATTGTAACACCCTTTTATATTCCTTTATTGTGAACTATCTTATTTTAAACTATATAGCCTATGTAGGCTTCCCCCCTTAAATTATTAATATAAACCTAACAACTCCAAATAAATCCAAATAAGTCAATTAAAAATCATGAATAATTAAAACCAATTTTTATTCCTATATCCTATGTCCCCAATTTATCCATTAGTGTTGACTATATTACCACAACCCATCAAATGCAAGTAAATTAGTCAACTCCAAAGCAATCCCAAAAACAAAGCCTCTAACCCTTCAATACTACAATCCCCATAAACCCCCTTGCTCTATAGGCCCTTGCACTATAAGCACCTAATTATCTTAAATTTAAAGAATAATGTCAGTCCTTGATTCCCAACCCAACTGTAATTAAACCCCAGTGATGCACATAGCCTCCAAAATGCAATTTTTAATGAAATAGTATTTGCCAAGCCTATGTAAAATTGTCATAACATCACATATTCTGTTAGGATGATTTTGTGTACTAGCCTGATCTGATCCTCTCGTCTGCCTCGTCACACCTTGTCACGTCACGCACACGTTAGCCCCTCCTCTCTCCTGTCGTATCGTATCGTATTGCTCCACTCATGACAGGAAAAAAAACAGAGACACAGAATAACATCTTAGTAGTTAATGCAATCCCTGAGTTATTTCAACCATTCAATATTCGTTCGTTCTACATTATTCACTCTAAGACTAAAATCAGAACTAAATAGATCGCTCAAAAACATTATTTTATTTTATTTTAACAAAACATTTTTATTTTAATCCGTCATTTAATTCAATGCATTATTCTTCGCCAACATATATTTAATTTATCAATTCAATAGGACACACCACAAGTTTCATCTTTAACCAATCTTTAAACTAGAATACTCGTGCTAAAATCTCTCTGTCTGTGTGTTTCTCCGTCTCCCTGCAGCCCCCAGATGGGACCTATGACCCTAACCAACCATTTTGTTTTGTAGGCTCAGCTCCTCATGTCGTAGTTTTTAGCCCTGTAAAATCAAACGCATGCGCACATCCATTCAAGCCCATGCTTACCACACAACAGAACGATAGCATTACGCTACAGCGTCACTATTTTATACCTTATACTCACACAATTACACATAACAGAGCTCACATTTGCGTAGAACTTTCAGTTCCACCACATACAAACAAGTTTAAGAGGCTTGAATCCATCGCAGTGGACCTCTAAGGTTAAAGTTATCATGTAGCACGCAACACAATTAGCATTTAGCAATTAGCCGTTAGCATTAGCCTTTAGCTAACTGCGGCCTACAACATGTAACAAACCCAGCATTGCGTCTTTAATTGATTACTGTTTCGTTTGCCCTAAATTTATTCTGCCGTGGGTATGGCTATTTCTATGAGCGATCCCCCCCAATGCAACTATCCCGTCGAACAGAAGTTGAGTAAGCCATCCCCAAGAAATTTTCAACCAAACCCCAGTCCCAGACTGACCCAGAAATTCCTAATGCATTTCCAGGATTTTGGCCCACCCTGCGGTCGCCCCGTGTGTCACGAGGGCTTATCTAAACCTGCAATGCTCTAAAGAATGCGCATATCTGAATTTACCAACCATTGTCACCCGTTACCAATGAAATATAACCTTATCATTGACCATAGTTACCAATGAAATATAAATGTCTCCTACCGTTTTCCTAAATTTGTCATTGCCCATAGTTACCAATGAAATATAAATTTATGCTCTAAATCCTCATTGCCATCCATTACCAATGAAATATAAACTTATCACTCTAAATTATCATTGTCTATAGTTACCAATGACATAACATTTTAACAGACTCCAGTCGACCAGCAACAACGCCACCGAGGCCAGGTCGAAATGGAACATCTCCTCAATGTACACAAGTCATATCCAATCTAACAACCTCCGAAGCGGTAAGAACACTCACCCTTTTTCCATGCTTCAGAGAGAGTTAGGCCGGCGGTTGACTGAAACAAGGAGGAGACGCAAAACCAGCCCCACGTTGGGCGCCATTATGTCGTATATGATGAATGGTGGCAATTATTGCTGTCAACAAAAGGAGTCTGCTCATACTGAACATTGATCATAAGGTTTATTTAGATCACAAGCTTCAGCATGGGTGACAGACTCGCGAGGTCTGGAGAGCAGTGTCCTCCCATTCTAGGGGCTGCTCTGGGGTTTATTGTCTAAAACCCTTCTTATATAGACAATACCAAAATAAGGGTTACCCCCTCTTCTGGCCAATCACCAGTCTCCCCTCGGGCGTCACCCTCCAAGCGGCACATTTCAAATAACATCATAAAACATCCCCCCTCTGGCCTGAACAACCAACATTCCATTTCGTCATGAAAAACATTTAACAAAGGCATAATCTTCAGATACGATACTACAACCGGTAAAAAGTTGTCACAACGTGCGCGCGTACTGCTCCTGTCGCTCACATGACTCAGTAAATAACTATAGTGCTCAACACACACAAACACACAAACACACAAACACTCTCTCTGCTAAATGAGGTAAATGTAAATGTCAACACACACACAACCCTCTGGACCTCAACACCACTCACTCCCTCAGCAACAGCCTGTCTCAACTGTAGTGCCCTCTCAACACACACACACACACACACACACACACACCCCTCCGGACCTCAACACCACTCCCTCCCTCCCTCCTACAGTCAGGAGCAGGTCACAGTGAAATATATATTTTTTAAGAGAAATGCATGGCAACACTGTTCATTTACAGTCATTGGAGGGGAGGGGAGGAATGTGTGAACCAGGCGGCTCAGTCACTTCAGGTCAATGTTTCTCGGGTAGCGAGGGCGTGGATGTACTATCTGGAATGTATCCGGAATGTATCTCAACTGCGTGACGCAGCGGATAAAAACGTGAAGTGTTGGCTGCAGGTGTGTGCATAATTTGGTCTCAGGCTGACGCTGCCTTAGAGGCGGAGCTCCACGATATAGAACAACACTGTTCATTGGAGAGATCCAGGCTGCTCAGCAGAGTCACGTCACTTGCCTTTTAATGCCTTTTAATGCCGATTGTGTCTTTAACCGTTGGATGCTTAACCGGCCAATATGAAGACTTATTGCTATGGAGTGGGGTTTTTTGCACTGAGCAATTTGGTACGCCACCTTATATGATGCTAACAGTGCTCGCTGGTTTCCTGAAGTAGCATTCACAAAGCGGGACGATTGTTGGCAATATTCGGCACGTTTTCGCTGAAAAAACTCAAGCGGCTTATCAGCGTGATTGGGGTGTAATGTCTTTAAGTGACGCCTTCATTTATTTGGCTTCGTGCTGTCCGCTACCAACATTTTTAGACACAGTAAACATACCGGTCTTTCCTCGTCTCCCACCGTAGTCACAGTGAAGCCAAGCGCTACATACGCTTCGTCATATTTCCTCGTCTTAGCTTTCGGGAGACTTACGTTTGTCTCATTATCTCCGTCTCTCTCCGCCTTTCTTTTCATCCCTGTTAGGTATGTTTCCATGGCGTCTCTTAAGGGTTTGTTATCTGCACTTCATATATCCTGCTGTGTGCTCTTGTTCGGTGCAAAAAAAACCTGGGAAGAAAAAAGCACGTTCCACGGGGTCACACGCGCCCCCCCCCTGCTACTAGGGAAGACATCATTCTCCCACCAGGGAGAAGGACTGATTTACAGTCATTGGGGCGGGCGGGGAGGGCAGTGACGCTCTGTTCCAGCATGTGTGTGTTGCTATAAACCCGGCAGCAGAGTCACGTCACTTCAATGTTTCCTGCCTGATCCTGCCTCTTGTGTCTTTAACCGGAGCACCATAACGTTGGACGCTTAACCGGCCAATATGAAGACTTATTTGCCCTGCTGGTAGTGTACAATGTTAATGTACATCATCACTATATCATCAACATCAAGTGACACAGGCGGTAAGTACGTTTGCTAGCTAGTACTAATGTGGATTTTGCAGTTGTAACGTTACTTTCTTACACTTTCTTAAACTTTCTTATACACAGCATCTATAGAATGGAACAGGGCCTGGTTTCCCAAAAGCATCGGATAGGATCCTATGGCTCTAACGATAAACTTAGCCTTAAGATACTTCTAGGAAACATGGGCCAAATCAAAAGTTTATTTGTCGTGAACACAGATTTGCAGGTGTAACATTTTGATGTCATGGATGGTCAGTTGTTGCTCCCATAGCTCTGTCTAACTTGAGAGTGGTTACATTTCTTCAGTCCCCTCCTTCAGTTTCTTACCGAAACAGGGAATAGGCTTTGTTATTGTTTCAACAGCTGATTGCTGCTTTAAAGAAATGTCTGCAGGTAACCATTCAGGAGAGCTATTAAAGGCCCAGTGCAGTCCAAAATGTGATTTTCCTGTGTTTGATTTCCACACTATGAGGTTGGAATAATACTGTGAAATTGTGTAAATGATGATAATGCCCTTTTAGTGTAAGAGCTGTTTGAAAAGACTGACTGAAATTTCAGCCTGTTTTGGTGGGATGGAGTTTTGTGATTCCATGGTGACATCACCTTGCGGTAAATTAGTTAATAGACCAATAAGAAAGAGTTCCAAACCTCTCTGCCAATAACAGCTAGTTTTCAGTTTCCCCCTCCCCACTCAGACCACTCCCAGACAGTCCTAGATACATTCTTGCTTGAGAAATTGCTCTTTGCTAAGATTCTATTTTTTTAAAACTTTGTTTTCAATTCAAATGGTCAAAATCACAGTAAGGTCCTTAATTGTTACCCAGAAATGATTTGATAATGAGCTAAAAACGGCTACATTGGACCTTTAAAAAGTGGCTCCTGAGGTTCCCTTGTATAAAGCTCTCACTAAAGAGAGATCAGCTGTCTGTGGGAAATGCAGCCTTTTCCGTATCTGTGATTGATTCAAACACCCTCGATCAACTAATCGATAAACCGATTATTCTATCTGATCCCTACTATTAATGAGATGGTTTTAGTGTGGGAGTCACTGTCAACTTGCTCAACATTATATCTTGCTTAGTCTAATGCTAGTCAGTGTTCATTGACCATTTCCTTGTTCAAACTGCCTTAGCTGTTGTGGGAGTCAATGTCAACCTGCTCAACATTCAGTAGGCCTGTATCTTGCTTTGTCTCAAAGTATATCACTCTGTAATCTGTTTCTCTCAGGGACAGTTCAGGTTGTTGGTTCTGCTGAGCCCATTGTGGCCTTAGTTGGCGACGACGTCATCCTGCCCTGCACCCTGAGACCCACCGTTAGCGCTGTGTATCAGACAGTAGAATGGCAGAGACCTGACCTAAAACCAAAAGAGGTGCATCTTTACAGAGATGAAAAGGACGACCTTGCGCTCCAGAATCCATCATTCAGGGGAAGGACGTCACTGTTTAAAGAAGAACTAGAGGAAGGCAACGCTGGTTTAAAGCTGACCAGAGTGGAACTCTCCGATGCTGGAAACTACACCTGTTACGTTCCACTGTTGGACCACCAGAAAACCACCATTCAACTCATTGTTGGTGAGTCAACACACCTGCTGACCACCCAATCCCCCTTAAGAGACAGATCACATGACATCAAGGGTGAGTTCAATGTCAAGTCCATTGCATGATGAGTATTAGTAAGATAGATTGGTTAGCCTACATGCTAACCTTAATAGTGTGATTACCCCAGCTAATTCAATGTACAATGCTGTGAGTCATTGGAAGTTACTTTTTGAAATTTAAGGTCCATAAGTATCAGCAAACCCTAATTATATTTAAGCAATAAGTCACGAGGGGGTGTATCATATGGCCAATATACCACGGCTAAGGTCTGTTCTTATGCACGACGCAACCTGGATATAGCCATTAGCCGTGGTTTATTGACCACATACCACAAACCCTGAGTTGCCTTATTGCTATTATAAACTGGTTACCAACGTAATTATTTTATTGTCATACCCGTGGTATAACATTATCAACAAGGTGGTTTGAGCCCTGAATGCTGATTGGCTGAGAGCCGTGGTATATCTCTGTATCTCTATAGGTGCAGCGTCTCGACCAGTAATCTCCATTGAAGGAATCAAAGGTGATGAGGTGGTCCTGCGCTGTGAGGCTGAAGGCTGCTACCCAGAGCCTGTCATGGAGTGGTGTGACGTTCATGGACGTGTCCTCCCTGCTGCTGGACCTCCAGAGACATCCAGAGACCGTGAAGGCTGCTACACTGTGACAAGCCATGTCATCGTCCCGAAAACGGACAACAACACGTTCACCTGTCGGGTTCAACAGCCGGAGATCAAACACATGAAGGAGAGACGGGTTCATATTCCAGGTGAGGGTCTGTTTTGGATATTTGAAAGAAGGCACTATCGGTAAAAAATGTCCTGTTGTTTAAGTCATTTCAGGTGTAATATGCATTAGGTATTGTAATAATTCTACATCCTGTGTTTCAGATCAAATGTTTCCTACGCAGTGCCAGTCCTTGTGGCTGACAGTTCTTGTTGCAGCTGGAGTCACAACTCTTGTTGGAGCTGGAGGTCTCTACCTGTTGATTAAAAAAGGGATGTTGACCATCAGCATGGAAAAACGTAAGTCATGGGAGTTACTTCCTGGTGTGGTAGTGTTATCTGGTGGAGGTCTAATTGCGCTATATAAAACAACCTAAAGAGAGAGGTAAGTCATGTCTGTCTACATCAGTGGTCACCAACCGGTCGATCGCGATTGACTGCTCCATCTCCAAGACATTCCTAGTCGATCACCAAACATTTCTGTAAAAAAAACAACGATAAAGCCTTGTGTTCCTATTTATTTAAATTTTTTGGTGCTGTTTGCAGTAGGTCCACTTGATTCAGCAGCCCTGGTGCCGGGAAGGAAAAGTGTTCCCATTTCATTTGTCTGAAGGTAGAACTCCGCCTACCCGGCAGGTCCAGAGAGCAAATCAAGTCCTCCTATAGGCCGACCACTGGCAAATCAGATAGCTCAGATCACTGTGTCTGCACAGTATCTTCGAGCCATAGGTTTAAAACAAAGCCTCTAACGCACAGCAAAGTTGATACAAATAACAACAAATAATAACAAAGATAGCTAATAATGTAAGCATACTGTGTCCATAATAAGTATATAGGTTGTATGTTGGGAGCTTTTGTGAATATTTCACTTTCTCTGGTCATAGGAGCAACAATATGAATTGGTGCATGAGGCAGATATTATGCAGTGCGACTTGAGTTTTCGCCATCAGCTGGAAGACTGTCCTTTTCTCAGCAGAGGGAAGGAGGGTGGAGGGACAGTGAGTCGGGTGAGAGGCAGCCTCACCACTGCTCTCTCCCTCCCCTCAGACTGACCATCAGATACAGGTCATCAGTCAGCCTCACCACTGCTCTCTCCCTCCCCTCAGGCTGACCATCAGATACAGGTCATCAGTCAGCCTCACCACTGCTCTCTCCCTCCCCTCAGACTGACCATCAGATACAGGTCATCAGTCAGCCTCACCACTGCTCTCTCCCTCCCCTCAGACTGACCATCAGATACAGGTCATCAGTCAGCCTCACCACTGCTCTCTCCCTCCCCTCAGACTGACCATCAGATACAGGTCATCAGTCAGCCTCACCACTGCTCTCTCCCTCCCCTCAGACTGACCATCAGATACAGGTCATCAGTCAGCCTCACCACTGCTCTCTCCCTCCCCTCAGACTGACCATCAGATACAGGTCATCAGTCAGCCTCACCGCTGCTCTCTCCCTCCCCTCAGACTGACCATCAGATGAAGGTCATCAGTTCAGTAAAAATAAAAGCTAATTATTATTCTCACTTAGCTGTGCCTCACAAATAATACAACACATGATCTATTATCAGTGTGATCATATACCACATTTTATAAAATATAATTTCTAAGTGGTCTGAGAAGAACAAGATTGGCAGGGAAATCCAAGCATAGCCAATATGCAGTGATAATGTATTGGACTTCTAGCCTACTGCACAAACCTCATTGCTACAGAACAGTTTTTAATTGGTTAATGTTGCTTATGTTTTTTCAGTCATGTTTAAAAGAGAATCTGAGGGGTAGATCTCGGCCTGCTTTTTCACTCAAAGTGATCTTGACTCAGAAAAGGTTGGTGACCACTGGTCTACATGGTCAAGAGGTTGAACAGAGGACTTGACTACATAGTAGATTTCACCAGTCCAGGGATGTGAAACACATACTTAGTTGACTGTGTTCATGTGACGTGTTAGACGGTTCTGTTCTAGTCCTGTCTCTCATCCATTTAAACAGGAGCGTTGGATGTCAGTAATGCAGAACCATTAATGAAGAAGAACAAGGAGACGACGAAGAATGAGGAAGATGAGGCCGGTGAACCCAGTCTGCCATAGGTTTAAAAGATTGTAAAAGATGTGAAATGATCTAATTTATAATAATAGTGTTATATGCCATTTAGCAGACCTGTATGGACGGTCCCAGGAATCAAACCCACTATCCTGGAGTTACATGCGCTACCAAGGACCATGAATGCCTATGACTATATAGGACTATGCATTGCTATATTTACATGTTAGTCATTTAGCAGAAGCTCATATCCAGAGCGACTAGGGTTAAGTGCCTTGCTCAAGGGCACCGACAGATTTTTCACCTAGGTGGCTCAGGGATTGGAACCAGCAACCTTTTGGTTACTGGCCCCATGCGCTTAACCACTAGTCTACCTACCGCTCCATATATAGCACTATGTCATCAGCATTTGTTGTTGCATCCGCCATCTTTGGTGTCGCTTAGGTAGTCAGTAATATGTGCTGATTTATTCATTTATTTGACAGGGACAATGCACTTTAATAGTAAAAGCACCAGTTATTGCGTACAGAAGCAATCAAAGCCTGGCTGAGTTGGAAAGAGGGAGACTGTTTTGAATTGCCGGGGTCGCGGCAGAGGTCACGCGTAGGGAGTTGCTGAAGGGATATTCTGATCAGGGTCTTCTCAGGTGCTAAGATTTGTCTCTGGGGTCACGATGACCTCTCACTGTGCCAAAGAGGGGCATTGTAACTTCCCTGCCAAAATCACCAGGTGCTCCTCTATCCTGTAACTTTGCCTTAAAGGTAGACTAGCCTGTAATCTGCAGTTGGGTTGAGTTGGTGAGGGTTAGTGTTTCTCAATCTTGGTCCTGGGGACCCAAAGGGGTGCACAGTTTTGTTTTGGGAAACAATGGAACAGTATCTAACATATGGAAACCACATGTTTGACTCAGTTCCATTGATTCCATTTCAGCCATTACAATGAGCCTGTCCTCCTATAGCTCCTCCCACCAGCCTCCATTGACTGGGTTAGAGAGTAATGATTTTGGACCTTTCGGAGGAGACGGGAGACGTGAGGACAACGGGTCTGTAGTGTTTGAGTTCCCATGAAGAGATGGTGGATACACTGCCTAGAGTCTCTGTCACTGCAACGGATTTCCAGAGAAGTCGTTTTGAAAATCAACGTGAAAAAGAGCGCCACCAACTGGTGGGGGTGATAGAGGTGCCGGTTTAGATACAGTGCCTTCGGAAAGTATTCACACCCCTTCCCTTTTTCCACATTTTGTTACATTACAGCCTTATTGTAAAATGGATTAAATAAAATACATATCCTCATCAATCTACACACAATACCCCATATTGACAAAGTGAAAACAGGTTTTTAGAATCTTTAGCAAATGTATTAAAAATAAAAACTGAAATAGCTTATTGACATAAGTATTCAGATTCAGATCCAGATCTGGGGAAGGGTACCAAACAATTTCTGCAGCATTGAAGGTCCCCAAGAACACAGTGGCCTCCATCATTCTTAAATGGAAGAAGTTTGGAACCACCAAGACTCTTCCTAGAGCTGGCCACCCGGCCAAACTGAGCAATCGGGGAGAAGGGCCTTGGTCAGGGAGGTGACCAAGAACCCAATGGTCACTCTGACAGAGCTCCAGAGATCCTCTGTGGAGATGGGAGAACCTTCCAGAAGGACAACCATCTCTGCAGGACTCCACCAATCAGGCCTTTATGGTAGTGTGGCCAGACGGAAGCCATTTCTCAGTAAAAGGCACATGACAGCCCACTTTGAGTTTGCCAAAAGGCACCTAAAGGACTCAGACCATGAGAAACAAGATTCTCTGGTCTGATGAAACCAAGATTGAACTCTTTGGCCTGAATACCAAGCATCACGTCTGGAGGAAACCTGGCACCATCCCTACGGTGAAGCATGGTGGTGGCAGCATCATGCTGTGGAGATGTTTTTCAGTGGCAGGGACTGGGAGACTAGTCAGGATCGAGGGAAAGATGAACGGAGCAAAGTACACAGAGATCCTTGATGAAAACCTGCTCCAGAGCGCTCAGGACCTCAGACTGGGGCGAAGGTTCACCTTCCAACAGGACAACGACCCTAAGCACACAGCCAAGACAACGCAGGATTGGCTTCAGGACAAGTCTCTGAATGTCCTTGAGTGGCCCAGCCGGAGCCTGGACCTGAACCCAATCGAACATCTCTGGAGAGACCTGAAAATAGCTGTGCAGCGATGCTCCCCATCCAACCTGACAGAGCTTGAGAGGTTCTGCAGAGAAGAATGGGAGAAACTCCCCAAATACAGGTGTGCCAAGCTTGTAGCGTCATACCTAAGAAGACTCTAGGCTGTAATCGCTGCCAAAGGTGCTTTCACAAAGTCCTGAGTAAAGGTTCTGAATACCTATGTAAATGTGATAGTTATTTTTTTTTTTTTTTAATACATTTGCTAACATTTTGTGTGTGGATTGATAATGTTGAAAAAAACGATTTAATCAATGTTAGAATAAGGCTGTAACGTAACAAAATGTGGAAAAAGTCAAGGGGTCTGAATACATATATTTAAGGTAGATTATATTTACTCTGCTATGCTGTATGCACTGACATGCATGATTGTTGATGTTCAGGGAATTAAAGTGGATAATGCGCACCACAGCAGCTTTAACTCAGACAGCAGTGTGTAGCTTACTGTAGCTGCTGGTAAAGTCACCACAGCAGCTTTAACTCAGACAGCAGTGTGTAGCTTACTGTAGCTGCTGGTAAAGTCACCACAGCAGCTTTAACTCAGACAGCAGTGTGTAGCTTACTGTAGCTGCTGGTAAAGTCACCACAGCAGCTTTAACTCAGACAGCAGTGTGTAGCTTACTGTAGCTGCTGGTAAAGTCACCACAGCAGCTTTAACTCAGACAGCAGTGTGTAGCTTACTGTAGCTGCTGGTAAAGTCACCACAGCAGCTTTAACTCAGACAGCAGTGTGTAGCTTACTGTAGCTGCTGGTAAAGTCACCACAGCAGCTTTAACTCAGACAGCAGTGTGTAGCTTACTGTAGCTGCTGGTAAAGTCACCACATCAGCTTTAACTCAGACAGCAGTGTGTATCTTACCGTAGCTGCTGGTAAAGTCACCACAGCAGCTTTAACTCAGACAGCAGTGTGTAGCTTACTGTAGCTGCTGGTAAAGTCACCACAGCAGCTTTAACTCAGACAGCAGTGTGTAGCTTACTGTAGCTGCTGGTAAAGTCACCACAGCAGCTTTAACTCAGACAGCAGTGTGTAGCTTACTGTAGCTGCTGGTAAAGTCACCACAGCAGCTTTAACTCAGACAGCAGTGTGTAGCTTACTGTAGCTGCTGGTAAAGTCACCACAGCAGCTTTAACTCAGACAGCAGTGTGTAGCTTACTGTAGCTGCTGGTAAAGTCACCACAGCAGCTTTAACTCAGACAGCAGTGTGTAGCTTACTGTAGCTGCTGGTAAAGTCACCACAGCAGCTTTAACTCAGACGGCAGTGTGTAGCTTACTGTAGCTGCTGGTAAAGTCACCACAGCAGCTTTAACTCAGACAGCAGTGTGTAGCTTACTGTAGCTGCTGGTAAAGTCACCACAGCAGCTTTAACTCAGACAGCAGTGTGTAGCTTACTGTAGCTGCTGGTAAAGTCACCACAGCAGCTTTAACTCAGACAGCAGTGTGTAGCTTACTGTAGCTGCTGGTAAAGTCACCACAGCAGCTTTAACTCAGACAGCAGTGTGTAGCTTACTGTAGCTGCTGGTAAAGTCACCACAGCAGCTTTAACTCAGACAGCAGTGTGTAGCTTACTGTAGCTGCTGGTAAAGTCATTCAAAGCTTCTAATTTATCACTCAGGATGGAACTTTCCAGTGCTACTATTTTTGACATGTAATATTATTGAAACAAAATCAGAACACTCCATAGAACAATAGTCTATGTATTTTCTTCCATTTATATTTCCAGTGGTGTAAAGTACTTCAGTAAAAATACTTTAAAGTACTACTTAAGTAGTTTTTTGGGGGGTGTCTGTACTTTACTATTTATATTTTAGACTACTTTTACTTCACCACATTCCTAAAGAAAATAATGTACTTTTTACTCCATACATTTCCCCTGCCACACACAAGTACGCATTACATTAATACTTTTACTTTTGATACTTCAGTATATTTAAAACCAAATACTTTCAGACATTTACTGAAGTAGTATTTTACTGGGTGACTTTTACTTGAGTCATTTTCTATTAAAGTATCTTTACTTTTACCCAAGTATGACGTTTGGATACTTTTTCCACCACTTTATTTCTTTACTCCTTATTTATTTCTTAATTGCGCGAGTGGCATCGCAAGGTACCAAACCCGTTCACAGGGCTGGTTAACTCTGGAGACTCCTTTGGTGTCTAGAGAATTAGCTAAATCAGCCTTTGGTTTCCTTGCGCCTTGCGTTTGGAATGATCTACAATGTGCTTTAAAATTTGAGGAATTGCTGTTTCTAGGGCATTTGACCATGTTACTGAATAATGTTATTTTTTATTCATTTTTTATGATTGTGTTTTGTTTTTCATGTATTGTAGTGTATAAGTAAGTTTATTTAATGTGTAGTTTGGTGGTATACGGGTTTCCCCTGGAAAATTGACCTGTCTCAGCACTGACTTCCTGTCAAAATAAAGAATGTGAAAGAAACTTTAATATGGCTCCATGGTTTGTTTACTGTCACTGTTGCTTTTTGAGCTCCAGTCATCGATTATCTGCAGATAAATTATCACAACATTCTCTGAAGATGGTATTCCTCAGTGCAGGAACTATATATAGAGAGGAGAGCGCCTCATTCTGGTCCACGCTAATTTTTTCAGTGTGTAAATGTTTTTGTTTTTTTGCAGGCCATCTAATAATTCGGTAAGGTAAAAATGTATTTGAGCTCTTATCAGGAGTCGACTGTAAATCATCACCTCCCAAAATAGTCAAACAATATCATGAATGAGTAGAATTAGGTGAAAGTGGATGAGAAATACTATTGGACAGATGGAAACACATGTATCAGACGCCGAGACAAGACCGAGACACTTATGTGGTCTCAAGACCGAACTCCACTGCTTCATCCTAATGTAAGCTGAATGCATTGGATACAAAACAAACACTGTCATATTATAAAGGAAAACATGTCCAATGTAATTATATGCATGCATATCAAACAGGAATATACATTAAATGTATTTCTCCTTGCAGGGGATTAGACAGATGAACTGCAGCCTGCCCAAGCCTCAAAACCAGAACCGTGGGGAGAAATCAGCACTTGTCATTCTTCAGAATATTTTTACATTTACATTTACGTCATTTAGCAGACGCTCTTATCCAGAGCGACTTATAAATTGGTGCATTCACCTTATGATAGCCAGTGGGACAACCACTTTACAATTATTATTATTTTGTATTATTTTTTTTTGGTATTATTTTTGTATTATTATTATTATTTTTTTTATTTTTTGAGTAGATTTTTAATTTTCGTTTGTTTTATATATATATATATTGTTTTATTTTATTTTATGTTTATATTTTATTATTATTATTACTTTTTTTTTTTGGAGGGGTAGAATGATTACTTTTATACTATCCCATGTATAATAATAATATATATAATATGAACACTTATTGGTTTCCTGTATCTGTGCATGAATCCTTAGAACACAGTCCATTGAACACTTATTGGTTTCCTGTATCTGTGCATGAACCCTTAGAACACAGTCCATTGAACACTTATTGGTTTCCTGTATCTGTGCATGAATCATTAGAACACAGTCCATTGAACACTTATTGGTTTCCTGTATCTGTGCATGAATCATTAGAACACAGTCCATTGAACACTTATTGGTTTCCTGTATCTGTGCATGAATCCTTAGAACACAGTCCATTGAACACTTATTGGTTTCCTGTATCTGTGCATGAATCCTTAGAACACAGTCCATTGAACACTTATTGGTTTCCTGTATCTGTGCATGAACCCTTAGAACACAGTCCATTGAACACTTATTGGTTTCCTGTATCTGTGCATGAATCATTAGAACACAGTCCATTGAACACTTATTGGTTTCCTGTATCTGTGCATGAATCATTAGAACACAGTCCATTGAACACTTATTGGTTTCCTGTATCTGTGCATGAATCATTAGAACACAGTCCATTGAACAAAATAAGTCATCCCCAAGTGAGGGACATCAAGAAGACGAACCTCCAACACTCAAAAGCTTGTTCGGTACATGAAGGCTCATGACAGTCACGTCTGTTTGTTCCAGACCCTTACTGAACACCTCATTAAAGACAAGGCAGAGGACAAAGTCTACTTCTGGGGAAACCCTGACAAAAGAGGTACTGCTCCTCCTCTCCATGACAGACGCAGGATGGAGGCTGCTTACTTCTATCCAATCCCGTCTGACCAACGCTCTACAACCAGCGGCTCATCCGCTTCCAGTGGCAGTTTTGAATCCAACGATAGACTGGGCCGACAGGGTAAGAAGAAACGACTACCGGAGGCAGAGGAGACCGTTCACACGGTCCCAGAACCCACGGGACTGAGTGTCTTTAATTTATCAAGCAAGATATTGAGCCCTGTCCATGTCTCCTTGCTTAATAAAGGGTTATCTTTTGTGCCTACAACTCAGATTTCGATGTTAAGGGAGACATGTTAATTTTTTTTTAGAAACATCAGTTTAAGGGAATACTTTAGCTCCCCAAATCGTGATATTTCAACTGAACATTTAGCTTGCTCACCTGCACATACTCTGACTCCTTTTAGAAGTAATAGTTATTTTGTACCTCCAGCCAATCGCAATCACTCTATTGAGACATATTGCAGACTCGTTGAAAAAGATGGTGTTCATCTCCTGAAGAACAAACATGAGTACATATCTTTCCATAATTTACCTAAGGATATAAATACGCTTTGCTTGATTTACAATCAGATACGTCAGTCCTTACCCGCCCTGCTAATAAGGGTGGGTCGGTTGTATTCATGGGTGGACAGTTTATGTAAATGATCATAAACTGTCCATCCATGAATCCATCAACTGCTTGACAACACCTTCTACAAGAAACGGAGAAGTGACCCCACTGCCCAATTTCAGAACACTATCTTTACTGTCCTAGATGGGTATTTAAGTTATTTGCCGAAATTACACAAGAATGTTACAAAACCTCGAGGGCGTCCTATTGTAGTGGGCATTGATGCAGTAACGGCCCCTTTATCGACTTTTGCTGACATTTTTATTAGACCAGTCGCATAACAGCTCCCGTCCTTTGTAAAGGACACCAGCAGTATGATCTCTATTATTGAATCTCTTGATCCTCTCCCTGAGAATACTTTGTTAGTTACTTTTGATGTTGAGTCGTTATACACAAATGTTCCTCACGAGGGCGGTATTGAAGCCATGGGACATTTTCTTCTGCAACGTGATTCTAATGAACTACCTTCCAGTGCATGTACAGTCGTGGTCAAACGTTTTGAGAATGACACAAGTATTGGTCTTCACAAAGTTCGCTGCTTCAGTGTTATGAGATATTTTTGTCAGATGTTACTATGGTATACTGAAGTATAATTACAAGCATTCCATAATTGTCAAAGGCTTTTATTGACAATTGACAAATATTTGCATTGTTGACCCTTCTTTCTCAAGACCTCTGCAATCTGCCCTGGCATGCTGTCAATTAACTTCTGGGCCACATCCTGACTGATGGCAGCCCATTCTTGCATAATCAATGCTTGGAGTTTGTCAGAATATGTGGGTTTTTGTTTGTCCACCTGCCTCTTGAGGATCGACCACAAGTTCTCAATGGGATTAAGGTCTGGGGAGTTTCCTGGCCATGGACCCAAAATGTTGATGTTTTGTTCCCCGAGCCACTTAGTTATCACTTTTGCCTTATGGCAAGGCGCTCCATCATGCTGGAAAAGGCATTGGTCGTCACCAAACTGTTCTTGGATGGTTGGGAGAAGTTGCTCTCGGAGGATGTGTTGGTACCATTCTTTATTCAAGGCTGTGTTCTTAGGCAAAATTGTGAGTGAGCCCACTCCCTTGGCTGAGAAGCAACCCCACACATGAATGGTCTCAGGATGCTTTACTGTTGGCATGACACAGGACTGATGGTAGCGCTCACCTTGTCTTCTCCGGACGCCCCAAACAATCGGAAAGAAACAATTACTTTACCCGAGTCCTCAGCAGTCCAATCCCTGTACCTTTTGCAGAATATCAGTCTGTCCCTGATGTTTTTCCTGGAGAGAAGTGGCTTCTTTGCTGCCCTTCTTGACACCAGGCCATCCTCCAAAACTCTTTGCCTCACTGTGCGTGCAGATGCACTCACACCTGCCTGTTGCCATTCCTCAGCAAGCTCTGCACTGGTGGTGCCCCGATCACGCAGCTGAATCAACTTTAGGAGACGGTCCTGGCGCTTGCTGGACTTTCTTGTGCGCCCTGACGCCTTCTTCACAACAATTGAACCTCTCTCCTTGATGTTCTTGATGATCCGATAAATGGTTGATTTAGGTGCAATCTTACTAGCAGCAATATCCTTGCCTGTGAAGCCCTTTTTGTGCAAAGCAATGATGACTGCACGTGCTTCCTTGCAGGTAACCATGGTTTCAAGCACCACCCTCCTTTTAAAGCTTCCAGTCTGTTATTCTGACTCAATCAGCATGACAGAGTGATCTCCAGCCTTGTCCTCGTCAACACTCTCACCTGTGTTAACGAGAGAATCACTGACATGATGGCAGCTGGTCCTTTTGTGGCAGGGCTGAAATACAGTGGAAATGTTTTTTTTGGGATTAAGTTCATTTTCATGGCAAAGAGGGACTTTGCAATTCATTGCAATTCATCTGATCACTCTTCATGACATTCTGGAGTATATGCAAATTGCCATCATCAAAACTGAGGCAGCAGACTTTGTGAAAATTAGTATTTGTGTCATTCTCAAAACTTTTGACCACGACTGTATTAGTGGGATAGCCTCCCCGGCGAAGGATACATCGACGCGGCCTTCAAAATCAACCAAATGAAGGCACCTTAGAAGGCATGAAACATGACCGCTAGAGGTGCACTTACCCAACATGACCACTAGAGGTGCACTTACCCAACATGACCACTAGAGGGTAGCAAACATCAACAGAGGTGTCTGCTTTCTCCACCACACAGTGAACACAGTAAACAACGTTTCAGGTCTTTGGATATGGAGTCTCTCCCTACTGAAGTGCAGTTGGAGTATATTAACTACAGAGTCAGACCATTTATCCCAAAACCAATGCAGTGTGATCACTGTAAATCTTTTGGTCATGTAGCAAGTGTTTGCAGAAGGGAGAATCCGAGATGTCCAAGTTGCGGAAAGGATCATATTATGTGTTATAAAAGTGATGAATATGTGACATGTTGCAATTGCAGTGGGAACCATGAAGCCACGTCTTCCGAATGCCCCACAAGGGTGAAAGAGAATGAGGTGGCCTAAGTCAGGGTTGTCCAGAGCATTTCAGATGCAGCAGCTGTTAAAAGGGTTCAGGGTTTGAATGTTGCACCAGAAGAGTCCATGGTGGTGGATAGAACTCCAATGCAGGATGCAGGGGTTGCCATTCACCAGCAGGATCCTGACATTTTAAACATTAGAAGGTTTGACTTTGTAGCATTTATAGCTATGGTACTTGATGGCACTGCCAAGGTGGAGAGAAGGTCCTGGAAGATAGAAATCATAGTGATTGCGACGGAGCGATTCCTGGGGCTGAAAGATTTCACAGCAAAGGAGTTACATGGAATATTGGCACAAGCCGTACCACCTTCTCAGGTCCTAGAGTCTGGAAAGGGAGATATGGAGAACTAAAAGAGGGAAGAAGTGGGAGTTTTGTTTGTTTTGACAATGTACTATTTATAAGCGTGGATTAAGTTAGTATCACTATTAGGTATGGATTCTGGCTTTTTAATTCTATATATATTACAAACCGTCCAGTTGGTGGCGGCAACATACCTTTCTGGGTGTAGTCCACCATAAAACCCACAGGAGAAGAAGAAGAAGACGCTGACACTTTCCCCGCATCAATGTTTCCATCACACGGAGAGAGTTACAGAGTAAGTATATTTTACAATCTTGAACGAAATCTATTGTAATGTTTTCGCTACATCTGTGAAGTTGTAAGAATGGAAAAGCGAATTGAAAACATTATTAAACACTTCTATCTCTGGTGTCATCTACGTCTGATACACGGAGTATTGGTTTCAGCATCATCGGTAGCTGCCGCTAGAATCAGCCACCACTTGTCTGCATTTTCAATCATACTTTTACAATCAGAGCTATTTTAATGCATACTATCGCTTCAATTCGTGCTTTGTTGTATGGTATAAGACGTCTGTGAAGTTGTGATAAAGTTTGTGAAATCGTGTGTACGTGATGCAGGCTTCAGTACAGTAACGTTAGCATGCTTTTATTCAACATGTATGTAGCAGTATCAGTCATGTAGTAGCTAATACATGTGTTATGTTTCTAGTGTAATGGTGTGATAATCGCGATATTTGCCTTGCAATTCAATCTACACATGCATATGGGTCTGCAATGTTAGGTAGGCTATTCAATTCCCTTGACATTCTGCAAGCATGAATACTTTACAAGAATGGAAGATATGCATTGTGTTAATCTTACTATTTGCCCATGTAGATCTGACATGTATTGAATGCTTGACATGCATGCTTTCCATAAATGCAGTGTGTACTTTGCACAGATGAAAACCCTTCCATTATGACACTCCCTTCCTGTATCTGTCATAAAGGCCTATGCATTCTTTGTCCTATAGCTACATAACTAAATCTAGTAGCTGTCACTTACCATTCATGCTGCAGCTTGGCTGTAGATTTACTCTCATGGTGCTGAGAATGCTTAGTACTGTAGCTGTCAATTATGTATTCTCTGTGTGTACCTTTTGGACGTGCCGGTACCTCCAGCGCTCTCTCCTGCCTCACGTTCGGCCTCTGTCCCTGGTGATCTACCCCAAGCCTCCTTGTATCCACCCCAGGCTTCTGTTCCTTCCTGCCTCCAAGGCATGCCTCAAAGTGCTGAGGTGAGTTTTTTTTAAATAATAAATGAGGAGCTTAGAAATGGTAATTGAATATTTGCTAATGTTTGGTCAACTATTAGTATTTTAACTCTCTCTCTCTAAAATGGAGGTGGTGAGTCAAGAGAGCTGGCGGTCAAACTCTCCACAAGAAGCAGCAGCAGTGGATTGACCGGACGCTGTTTACCAGGAGCTGCCTACAGAGCTCACAGTTCATCACTGTCCTTGCCCTGGTGGGGTGAAGACCAGAAGAGGGTGATGTCCTTCCTGCCTCCAAGACCAGAAGAGGGTGATGTCCTTCCTGCCTCCAAGACCAGAAGAGGGTGATGTCCTTCCTGCCTCCAAGACCAGAAGAGGGTGATGTCCTTCCTGCCTCCAAGACCAGAAGAGGGTGATGTCCTTCCTGCCTCCAAGACCAGAAGAGGGTGATGTCCTTCCTGCCTCCAAGACCAGAAGAGGGTGATGTCCTTCCTGCCTCCAAGACCAGAAGAGGGTGATGTCCTTCCTGCCTCCAATACCAGAAGAGGGTGATGTCCTTCCTACCTCCAAGGCCTGCCTCAGAAAGTGCTGGGGTGAGTTTTTCCATAATTAATGAGAAGCTTAGAAATGCTAATTTTATATTTTCTTCTCTCATGGTCTATCAATGCCACTGGGTAAACATTATCTAACTAAATTATGATATTTTCTGTGATGATATCTGGGAGAAGATGCGTCCTGTCTGGTATAATTAGTGGTCAAGACTGGACCAGGAGGGTTGGGTTGGATAAACTCCTCTGTATGTGGCACAGATGTGACTATTTAGCATGTCTAACAATCAATCATCCCTATTGGCTGTGGGCTCCCCATTCCAAAGTAGAACTGTAATTTTACTTTCAGAAATATTGTCCAGAAATGACCTCATTGGACAGAAAGGGGCACTCCTCCCCACACTCATGAGTAAACACATATAATGTTTCCCTGAATCAAAGGATTTCTGTATTTTCATGAAATAAGACATTGATTCATAGTATATCATACGTCATACAAGCCAACATTCAAGGCAACACTTTATGTAAACAATTAGCAAATAAATGTCCACACCTTTAAATACCAAATAGAAAGGTAATTTTACATGAAGTAAAATTGTGTGACCTGCTTCAGTTCTATACAATTGTTATGGTAGTTGAAGAAGTTACAAATGTTTTACTTTAGCAAATCAGTCACTTTAAATATTCTACATGAAGGTAGGGTAGCCTGGGGAACAAAGTAACACAGGGTCAGTTGTAACCGCTAAATAACTGCAATTAGAAACCACTTAAAGCTCTTATTCAAGGTGCTAATGCTTGGTTAGTATCTCTACATGCCCAAGAGGTTTTGTTTAAATCCATTCATTACTTTTAGTTTTATGGACAAAAAAAGGGGTTTGAGGCCCTAAAGTAAATATACTTGCCACCTCTCCTTTTTTAAATTATTGACCTGTGTAACATTCGCCTACTGGGTCAATTGTAACATTTAATGTCCGCCACTTGGTTGAATTATAAACTACTGGTATATCCTAGGAACATACTTAGTGTGTAATGGTAGCCGAGATATGTATGTTGTTTGCATAGATTAATAATAATTTTTATCTCAAACAATATTTTCATAATAAGCAAAAGCCTAAAAGTGTTACTTTGTTCCCCAGTCTCCCCTACTCTTACTGAGAAAAGGCCTCCTCAACTGGAGAATCTACAGCTGCTGAGGTGTTAATCAGCCCAGTGCTGCTCTGACCACAGTGTTGTTATTAAACACATTTTCTAACACTACATACACAGCCTTGTCAACTCTTACTGTGAACTACTTCTATTACTGGAAATAAACTCAGCAGTGTTCAAACCACAGAATACACCAACATAAACAACACCAGTAAATTAAACATCCATTATATGGCATCTTCTGGTTTCCAGTTAGTGTGTTAGAGGCAAAATCATAGGTGGAAAGTTGATTGACATTTGATTGCATTCAGTTGTATACATCTTCCTCCGTTTCATTCAGTTGTACACATCTTCCTCCATTTCATTCAGTTGTAAACATCTTCCTCCATTTCATTCAGTTGTAAACATCTTCCTCCATTTCATTCAGTTGTATACATCTTCCTCCATTTCATTCAGTTGTATACATCTTCCTCCATTTCATTCAGTTGTAAACATCTTCCTCCATTTCATTCAGTTGTAAACATCTTCCTCCATTTCATTCAGTTGTATACATCTTCCTCCATTTCATTCAGTTGTATACATCTTCCTCCATTTCATTCAGTTGTAAACATCTTCCTCCATTTCATTCAGTTGTATACATCTTCCTCCATTTAATTCAGTTGTATAGATATCTGTAATGAATGTGAGGCCTTTATGAGACATCATACTAAATATTTTTACTTGCTGGTCAAGGGAAATGCAAGTGTTACTTCTTTGAGTTGCTGAGTCAGCGGCGCTAAGCCTTGTGGGATATTAATGAATTTGAACTCAGCAACCGTAATTCCAAAACAGTCCCACTTGTAATAGTGTGATGCGTAACTTCTGACCCACGCTATGCTGAGTAAAGGAATGTTTTTCTACCAAAACCAAAGTGTGGATGCAGTCACTTTTTAGAGCAGTCTAATCTTGTTAACCCAGAACTAAAATCTTGAATAATTGGGTCCATACGTGTTAGAATCTACAGAAGTTGAGTCACATTTTATTTGTTACAGCAGTTTCCATGTAACCATACAGAGGAGTTTATGCAAATCAACCCTATCTGTCTTGACGTCTGAAGGAGGAGTCTCTGAAAACCTATTTAAAGCAGTCTGTCTTGTCTCAGCTCAGCAGTCTCCAGTCTACCAACTGGTCTCTGTAACTTCATATTTGTCTCTGTGGTGTCCAGTCTTCAGGTGATGATGGAGGTATTGAATCATCTCTCTACTCTCCTCCTCCTCTCTCTCCTTCCTCCTTCTCTCTCTGAGGTGGTGAACAGTTTCCATCCAAACTGCAGTGATTTCTTCCTGGAGGGGGCAACTCCAAATATCACAGGTATTTTGGTTGGTGGGACAGTCCAGGACCCGGACCGCTACAAACCGATTTGCCAGAAGTACAAGAACAGCTACAGGTTTGCAACTCTCTACGACACGACCAACAAGATCCCTGTGTTCTCAGCCTACATCTTCACTGGTCCTCCTACGGGCAAAAGACCAGATCCACCCTGGATGATCGAGCCCCAGGTAGGCTTAATGTTTTGTCATATAACACAACATTTGTATTTGTTAACTGTCTGTGATATATAGCAGTAATGTTAACAGAATATAGAACTACCACTATAGAGGGTATAGAGACTTGATTGATTGTGGATCGTAACCCCCCCCCACCAAAGAGGGTTAATTGTACAGAAAATGTGTGAATGAATGAATGTATGATTGTTGTTTCCTGCAGCTCAACAGGGAGAACAAAAACTCTGAAATGTTGGTGGATCATCCATACCAGGCTGGGAACAACGACTATAAGGACTCAATAAAAGAAAAAGGGGTGAACAGAGGTCACCTCTTTCCAAGTTCACATGCTCATGACCTTGAAACTCAGAACTCCACCTTTACCCTGACCAACATCGTTCCCCAGGTGGTGTCCTTCAACGGGGGCAGCTGGAAGAAAATGGAGGACTATGTCAGAACAACGCTTCAGAAGGACTGTCTTGATAACAACGGGAAGATAAAGGCCTATGTGGTGACTGGAGCAGTGCCCAGTAAGAGACACACACTGAACAACCGAGTGAACATCCCATCGCTCCTGTGGACAGCCTACTGCTGTTACAACAGCAACCAGAGACAGTGGGTGGCCGGAGCACACTGGGGTGTGAACAAAAATGAGAAAAAGGGGAAAACATTGAGAACAGAACGCTTGGAAGCACTCGAAAACAAGTTGAACAAAGGTGTCAAGGTGTTCCCAGATCAGTGTCCAAGAGCTCGTAACCCTACCACTAACCCTTCCTCTAACTAACCCATCCTCCTGAGTTGGAAGAATCTCTTGGAAGAAATTCTTCCTTAGTGAGGAATCTTTACAATTCCATGAGAAATAGTTTTGGAAGGTTCTTTGGATGATCTAGGTACAGATGCTCACACCATATCAACAAACTATCAACTAAACTCTGTTGAAATGCTGTTGATATGCAACCACTTGTTACGGTTATAGAGTAATGGTTATAAAGGTTATGAGGGTATGAGGGTTATAAAGGGTATGAGGGTTATAATGTTATGAGGGTTATAAAGGGTATGAGGGTTATAATGTTATGAGGGTTATAATGGTTACATGTCAACATCTGTATACTTTCAATTGTAATACTTTCTGAAAAATCTGCACTCTGTTACTTCTTATGCTATTTTCTTTGTTAAAGGGGCAATCTGCGATTGCTACATCCATTTTTTGACTTTTAAATTCATTATATATTTACACTGAGTGTACAAAACATTATGGACACCTGCTCTTTCCATGATATAGACTGACCAGGTGAATCCAGGTGAAAGCTAAGATCCCTAATTGATGTCACTTGTTAAATCCACTTCAATCAGTGTAGATGAAGGGGAGGAGACAGGTTAAAGAAGGATGTTTAAGCCTGGAGACAATTTGACATGGATTGTGTATGTGTTCCATTCAGAGGGTGAATGGGCAAGACAAAACATTTAAGTCCCTTTGAATGGGGTATGGTAGTAGGTGCCAGGCGCACCGGTTTGTGTCAAGAACTGCAACGCTGCTGGGTTTTTCATGCTCAACAGTTTACCGTGTGTATCAACAATAGACCAGCCAACTTGCCACAACTGTGGGAAGCATTGGAGTCAACATGGGCCAGCATCCCTGTGGAGCACTGTCGACACCTTGTAGAGTCCATGCCCCGACGAATTGAGGCTGTTCTGAGGGCAAAAGGGGGTGCAACTCAATATTATGGAAGGTGTTCTTAATGTTTGGTATACCCAGTGTATATACTCATTGATTCTTGAAAAATATAACTAATAAATGATTGTGTTAATGGATTGTGTATCTCTGTAGAGGTCACAGGTCATATGTCAGAGTTTTCATCCAGCCATAACGCAGACAACTATTGAGAAGACATTCCCCCACAGGAGACCAGGGTTCAATCCCTGATTCAAACCTTTCAAGTCTATATATATCTATAGTCTATACTCTTCTCTTCTCTCTCTGTCCATCTCTTCTATGTCTATATATATCTATAGTCTATACTCTTCTCTTCTCTCTCCATCTCTTCTATGTCTATATATATCTATAGTCTATACTCTTCTCTTCTCTCTCTGTCCATCTCTTCTATGTCTATATATATCTATAGTCTATACTCTTCTCTTCTCTCTCTGTCCATCTCTTCTATGTCTATATATATCTATAGTCTATACTCTTCTCTTCCCTCTCTGTCCATCTCTTCTATGTCTATATATATCTATAGTCTATACTCTTCTCTTCTCTCTCTGTCCATCTCTTCTATGTCTATATTTATCTATAGTCTATACTCTTCTCTCTCTGTCCATCTCTTCTATGTCTATATATATCTATAGTCTATACTCTTCCCTCTCTGTCCATCTCTTCTATGTCTATATATATCTATAGTCTATACTCTTCTCTTCTCTGTCCATCTCTTCTATGTCTATATATATCTATAGTCTATACTCATCTCTTCTATGTCTATATTTATCTATAGTCTATACTCTTCCCTCTCTGTCCATCTCTTCTATGTCTATATATATCTATAGTCTATACCCTTCTCTTCTCGCTCTGTCCATCTCTTCTATCTCTATATATATCTATAGTCTATACTCTGCCCTCTCTGTCCATCTCTTCTATGTCTATATATATCTATAGTCTATACTCTACTCTCTCTGTCCATCTCTTCTATGTCTATATATATCTATAGTCTATACTCTTCCCTATCTGTCCATCTCTTCTATGTCTATATATATCAATAGTCTATACTCTTCTCTTCTCTCTCTGTCCATCTCTTCTATGTCTATATATATCTATAGTCTATACTCTTCCCTCTCTGTCCATCTCTTCTATGTCTATATATATCTATAGTCTATACTCTTCTCTTCTCTCTCTGTCCATCTCTTCTATGTCTATATATATCTATAGTCTATACTCTTCTCTTCTCTCTCCATCTCTTCTATGTCTATATATATCTATAGTCTATACTCTTCTCTTCTCTCTCTGTCCATCTCTTCTATGTCTATATATATCTATAGTCTATACTCTTCTCTTCTCTCTCTGTCCATCTCTTCTATGTCTATATATATCTATAGTCTATACTCTTCTCTTCCCTCTCTGTCCATCTCTTCTATGTCTATATATATCTATAGTCTATACTCTTCTCTTCTCTCTCTGTCCATCTCTTCTATGTCTATATTTATCTATAGTCTATACTCTTCTCTCTCTGTCCATCTCTTCTATGTCTATATATATCTATAGTCTATACTCTTCCCTCTCTGTCCATCTCTTCTATGTCTATATATATCTATAGTCTATACTCTTCTCTTCTCTGTCCATCTCTTCTATGTCTATATATATCTATAGTATATACTCATCTCTTCTATGTCTATATTTATCTATAGTCTATACTCTTCCCTCTCTGTCCATCTCTTCTATGTCTATATATATCTATAGTCTATACCCTTCTCTTCTCGCTCTGTCCATCTCTTCTATCTCTATATATATCTATAGTCTATACTCTGCCCTCTCTGTCCATCTCTTCTATGTCTATATATATCTATAGTCTATACTCTACTCTCTCTGTCCATCTCTTCTATGTCTATATATATCTATAGTCTATACTCTTCCCTATCTGTCCATCTCTTCTATGTCTATATATATCAATAGTCTATACTCTTCTCTTCTCTCTCTGTCCATCTCTTCTATGTCTATATATATCTATAGTCTATACTCTTCTCTTCTCTCTCTGTCCATCTCTTCTATGTCTATATATATCTATAGTCTATACTCTTCTCTCTCTGTCCATCTCTTCTATGTCTATATATATCTATAGTTTATACTATTCTCTTCCCTCTCTGTCCATCTCTTCTATGTCTATATATATCTATAGTCTAGACTCTTCTCTTCCCTCTCTGTCCATCTCTTCTATGTCTATATATATCTATAGTCTATACTCTTCTCTCTCTGTCCATCTCTTCTATGTCTATATATATATATAGTCTATACTCTTCCCTATCTGTCCATCTCTTCTATGTCTATATATATCAATAGTCTATACTCTTCTCTTCTCTCTCTGTCCATCTCTTCTATGTCTATATATATCTATAGTCTATACTCTTCTCTCTCTGTCCATCTCTTCTATGTCTATATATATATATATAGTCTATACTCTTCTCTCTCTGTCCATCTCTTCTATGTCTATATATATCTATAGTTTATACTCTTCTCTTCCCTCTCTGTCCATCTCTTCTATGTCTATATATATCTATAGTCTAGACTCTTCTCTTCCCTCTCTGTCCATCTCTTCTATGTCTATATATATCTATAGTCTATACTCTTCTCTCTCTGTCCATCTCTTCTATGTCTATATATATCTATATTCTATACTCTTCTCTTCTCTCTCTGTCCATCTCTTCTATGTCTATATATATCTATAGTCTATACTCTTCCCTCTCTGTCCATTTCTTCTATGTCTATATATATATCTATAGTCTATACTCTTCTCTCTCTGTCCATCTCTTCTATGTCTCTATATATAGCTATAGTCTCTTCTCTTCTCTCTCTGTCCATCTCTTCTATGTCTATATATATATATGGTCTCTTCTCTTCTCTCTCTGTCCATCTCTTCTATGTCTATATATATCTATAGTCTATACCCTTCTCTTCTCGCTCTGTCCATCTCTTCTATGTCTATATCTATCTATAGTCTATACTCTTCCCTCTCTATCCATCTCTTCTATGTCTATATATATCTATAGTCTATACTCATCCCTCTTTGTCCATCTCTTCTATGTCTATATATATCTATAGTCTATACTCTTCTCTCTCTGTCCATCTCTTCTATGTCTATATATATCTATAGTTTATACTCTTCTCTTCTCTCTCTGTCCATCTCTTCTATGTCTATATATATCTATGGTCTATACTCTTCTCTTCTCTCTCTGTCCATCTCTTCTATGTCTATATACATCTATAGTCTATACCCTTCTCTCTCTGTCCATCTCTTCTATGTCTATATATATCTATAGTCTATACCCTTCTCTCTCTGTCCATCTCTTCTATGTCTATATATATCTATAGTCTATACTCTTCCCTCTCTGTCCATCTCTTCTATGTCTATATATATCTATAGTCTATACTCTTCTCTTCCCTATCTGTCATCTCTTCTATGTCTATATGTATCTATAGTCTATAATATTCTCTCTCTGTCCATCTCTTCTATGTCTATATATATCTATAGTCTATACTCTTCTCTCTCTGTCCATCTCTTCTAAGTCTATATATATCTATAGTCTATACTCTTCTCTTCCCTCTCTGTCCATCTCTTCTATGTCTATATATATATCTATAGTCTATACTCTTCTCTTCTCTCTCTGTCCGTCTCTTCTATGTCTATATATATCTATAGTCTATACTCTTCCCTCTCTGTCCATCTCTTCTATGTCTATATTTTTCTATAGTCTATACTCTTCCCTCTCTGTCCATCTCTTCTATGTCTATATATATCTATAGTCTATACTCTTCTCTCTCTGTCCATCTCTTCTAAGTCTATATATATCTATAGTCTATACTCTTCTCTTCCCTCTCTGTCCATCTCTTCTATGTCTATATATATCAATAGTCTATACTCTTCTCTTCTCTCTCTGTCCATCTCTTCTATATCTATAGTCTATACTCTTCTCTCTCTGTCCATCTCTTCTATGTCTATATATATCTATAGTCTATACTCTTCTCTCTCTGTCCATCTCTTCTATGTCTATATATATCTATAGTTTATACTCTTCTCTTCCCTCTCTGTCCATCTCTTCTATGTCTATATATATCTATAGTCTAGACTCTTCTCTTCCCTCTCTGTCCATCTCTTCTATGTCTATATATATCTATAGTCTATACTCTTCTCTCTCTGTCCATCTCTTCTATGTCTATATATATCTATAGTCTATACTCTTCTCTTCTCTCTCTGTCCATCTCTTCTATGTCTATATTTATCTATACTCTTCTCTTCTCTCTCTGTCCATCTCTTCTATGTCTATATATATCTATAGTCTATACTCTTCCCTCTTTGTCCATCTCTTCTATGTCTATATATATCTATAGTCTAGACTCTTCTCTTCCCTCTCTGTCCATCTCTTCTATGTCTATATATATCTATAGTCTATACTCTTCTCTCTCTGTCCATCTCTTCTATGTCTATATATATCTATAGTCTATACTCTTCTCTTCTCTCTCTGTCCATCTCTTCTATGTCTATATTTATCTATACTCTTCTCTTCTCTCTCTGTCCATCTCTTCTATGTCTATATATATCTATAGTCTATACTCTGCCCTCTCTGTCCATCTCTTCTATGTCTATATATATCTATAGTCTATACTCTTCTCTCTCTGTCCATCTCTTCTATGTCTATATATATATATAGTCTATACTCTTCCCTATCTGTCCATCTCTTCTATGTCTATATATATCAATAGTCTATACTCTTCTCTTCTCTCTCTGTCCATCTCTTCTATGTCTATATATATCTATAGTCTATACTCTTCTCTCTCTGTCCATCTCTTCTATGTCTATATATATATATATAGTCTATACTCTTCTCTCTCTGTCCATCTCTTCTATGTCTATATATATCTATAGTTTATACTCTTCTCTTCCCTCTCTGTCCATCTCTTCTATGTCTATATATATCTATAGTCTAGACTCTTCTCTTCCCTCTCTGTCCATCTCTTCTATGTCTATATATATCTATAGTCTATACTCTTCTCTCTCTGTCCATCTCTTCTATGTCTATATATATCTATATTCTATACTCTTCTCTTCTCTCTCTGTCCATCTCTTCTATGTCTATATATATCTATAGTCTATACTCTTCCCTCTCTGTCCATTTCTTCTATGTCTATATATATATCTATAGTCTATACTCTTCTCTCTCTGTCCATCTCTTCTATGTCTCTATATATAGCTATAGTCTCTTCTCTTCTCTCTCTGTCCATCTCTTCTATGTCTATATATATATATGGTCTCTTCTCTTCTCTCTCTGTCCATCTCTTCTATGTCTATATATATCTATAGTCTATACCCTTCTCTTCTCGCTCTGTCCATCTCTTCTATGTCTATATCTATCTATAGTCTATACTCTTCCCTCTCTATCCATCTCTTCTATGTCTATATATATCTATAGTCTATACTCATCCCTCTTTGTCCATCTCTTCTATGTCTATATATATCTATAGTCTATACTCTTCTCTCTCTGTCCATCTCTTCTATGTCTCTATATATAGCTATAGTCTATACTCTTCTCTTCTCTCTCTGTCCATCTCTTCTATGTCTATATATATATATATATATATATATGGTCTATTCTCTTCTCTTCTCTCTCTGTCCATCTCTTCTATGTCTATATATATCTATAGTCTATACCCTTCTCTTCTCGCTCTGTCCATCTCTTCTATCTCTATATATATCTATAGTCTATACTCTGCCCTCTCTGTCCATCTCTTCTATGTCTATATATATCTATAGTCTATACTCTTCTCTCTCTGTCCATCTCTTCTATGTCTATATATATATATAGTCTATACTCTTCCCTATCTGTCCATCTCTTCTATGTCTATATATATCAATAGTCTATACTCTTCTCTTCTCTCTCTGTCCATCTCTTCTATGTCTATATATATCTATAGTCTATACTCTTCTCTCTCTGTCCATCTCTTCTATGTCTATATATATATATAGTCTATACTCTTCTCTCTCTGTCCATCTCTTCTATGTCTATATATATCTATAGTTTATACTCTTCTCTTCCCTCTCTGTCCATCTCTTCTATGTCTCTATATATAGCTATAGTCTCTTCTCTTCTCTCTCTGTCCATCTCTTCTATGTCTATATATATATATGGTCTCTTCTCTTCTCTCTCTGTCCATCTCTTCTATGTCTATATATATCTATAGTCTATACCCTTCTCTTCTCGCTCTGTCCATCTCTTCTATGTCTATATCTATCTATAGTCTATACTCTTCCCTCTCTATCCATCTCTTCTATGTCTATATATATCTATAGTCTATACTCTTCTCTCTCTGTCCATCTCTTCTATGTCTATATATATCTATAGTCTATACTCTTCCCTCTCTGTCCATCTCTTCTATGTCTATATATATCTATAGTGTATACTCTTCTCTCTCTGTCCATCTCTTCTATGTCTATATATATATATATAGTCTATACTCTTCTCTCTCTGTCCATCTCTTCTATGTCTATATATATCTATAGTTTATACTCTTCTCTTCCCTCTCTGTCCATCTCTTCTATGTCTATATATATCTATAGTCTAGACTCTTCTCTTCCCTCTCTGTCCATCTCTTCTATGTCTATATATATCTATAGTCTAGACTCTTCTCTTCCCTCTCTGTCCATCTCTTCTATGTCTATATATATCTATAGTCTATACTCTTCTCTCTCTGTCCATCTCTTCTATGTCTATATATATCTATAGTCTATACTCTTCTCTCTCTGTCCATCTCTTCTATGTCTATATATATCTATAGTTTATACTCTTCTCTTCCCTCTCTGTCCATCTCTTCTATGTCTATATATATCTATAGTCTAGACTCTTCTCTTCCCTCTCTGTCCATCTCTTCTATGTCTATATATATCTATAGTCTATACTCTTCTCTCTCTGTCCATCTCTTCTATGTCTATATATATCTATAGTCTATACTCTTCTCTTCTCTCTCTGTCCATCTCTTCTATGTCTATATTTATCTATACTCTTCTCTTCTCTCTCTGTCCATCTCTTCTATGTCTATATATATCTATAGTCTATACTCTTCCCTCTTTGTCCATCTCTTCTATGTCTATATATATCTATAGTCTAGACTCTTCTCTTCCCTCTCTGTCCATCTCTTCTATGTCTATATATATCTATAGTCTATACTCTTCTCTCTCTGTCCATCTCTTCTATGTCTATATATATCTATAGTCTATACTCTTCTCTTCTCTCTCTGTCCATCTCTTCTATGTCTATATTTATCTATACTCTTCTCTTCTCTCTCTGTCCATCTCTTCTATGTCTATATATATCTATAGTCTATACTCTGCCCTCTCTGTCCATCTCTTCTATGTCTATATATATCTATAGTCTATACTCTTCTCTCTCTGTCCATCTCTTCTATGTCTATATATATATATAGTCTATACTCTTCCCTATCTGTCCATCTCTTCTATGTCTATATATATCAATAGTCTATACTCTTCTCTTCTCTCTCTGTCCATCTCTTCTATGTCTATATATATCTATAGTCTATACTCTTCTCTCTCTGTCCATCTCTTCTATGTCTATATATATATATATATAGTCTATACTCTTCTCTCTCTGTCCATCTCTTCTATGTCTATATATATCTATAGTTTATACTCTTCTCTTCCCTCTCTGTCCATCTCTTCTATGTCTATATATATCTATAGTCTAGACTCTTCTCTTCCCTCTCTGTCCATCTCTTCTATGTCTATATATATCTATAGTCTATACTCTTCTCTCTCTGTCCATCTCTTCTATGTCTATATATATCTATATTCTATACTCTTCTCTTCTCTCTCTGTCCATCTCTTCTATGTCTATATATATCTATAGTCTATACTCTTCCCTCTCTGTCCATTTCTTCTATGTCTATATATATATCTATAGTCTATACTCTTCTCTCTCTGTCCATCTCTTCTATGTCTCTATATATAGCTATAGTCTCTTCTCTTCTCTCTCTGTCCATCTCTTCTATGTCTATATATATATATGGTCTCTTCTCTTCTCTCTCTGTCCATCTCTTCTATGTCTATATATATATATATATATATATATATGGTCTATTCTCTTCTCTTCTCTCTCTGTCCATCTCTTCTATGTCTATATATATCTATAGTCTATACCCTTCTCTTCTCGCTCTGTCCATCTCTTCTATCTCTATATATATCTATAGTCTATACTCTGCCCTCTCTGTCCATCTCTTCTATGTCTATATATATCTATAGTCTATACTCTTCTCTCTCTGTCCATCTCTTCTATGTCTATATATATATATAGTCTATACTCTTCCCTATCTGTCCATCTCTTCTATGTCTATATATATCAATAGTCTATACTCTTCTCTTCTCTCTCTGTCCATCTCTTCTATGTCTATATATATCTATAGTCTATACTCTTCTCTCTCTGTCCATCTCTTCTATGTCTATATATATATATAGTCTATACTCTTCTCTCTCTGTCCATCTCTTCTATGTCTATATATATCTATAGTTTATACTCTTCTCTTCCCTCTCTGTCCATCTCTTCTATGTCTCTATATATAGCTATAGTCTCTTCTCTTCTCTCTCTGTCCATCTCTTCTATGTCTATATATATATATGGTCTCTTCTCTTCTCTCTCTGTCCATCTCTTCTATGTCTATATATATCTATAGTCTATACCCTTCTCTTCTCGCTCTGTCCATCTCTTCTATGTCTATATCTATCTATAGTCTATACTCTTCCCTCTCTATCCATCTCTTCTATGTCTATATATATCTATAGTCTATACTCTTCTCTCTCTGTCCATCTCTTCTATGTCTATATATATCTATAGTCTATACTCTTCCCTCTCTGTCCATCTCTTCTATGTCTATATATATCTATAGTGTATACTCTTCTCTCTCTGTCCATCTCTTCTATGTCTATATATATATATATAGTCTATACTCTTCTCTCTCTGTCCATCTCTTCTATGTCTATATATATCTATAGTTTATACTCTTCTCTTCCCTCTCTGTCCATCTCTTCTATGTCTATATATATCTATAGTCTAGACTCTTCTCTTCCCTCTCTGTCCATCTCTTCTATGTCTATATATATCTATAGTCTATACTCTTCTCTCTCTGTCCATCTCTTCTATGTCTATATATATCTATACTATATACTCTTCTCTTCTCTCTCTGTCCATCTCTTCTATGTCTATATATATCTATAGTCTATACTCTTCTCTCTCTGTCCATCTCTTCTATGTCTATATATATCTATATTCTATACTCTTCTCTTCTCTCTCTGTCCATCTCTTCTATGTCTATATATATCTATAGTCTATACTCTTCTCTCTCTGTCCATCTCTTCTATGTCTCTATATATAGCTATAGTCTCTTCTCTTCTCTCTCTGTCCATCTCTTCTATGTCTATATATATATATGGTCTATTCTCTTCTCTTCTCTTCTCTCTCTGTCCATCTCTTCTATGTCTATATATATCTATAGTCTATACCCTTCTCTTCTCGCTCTGTCCATCTCTTCTATGTCTATATCTATCTATAGTCTATACTCTTCCCTCTCTATCCATCTCTTCTATGTCTATATATATCTATAGTCTATACTCTTCTCTCTCTGTCCATCTCTTCTATGTCTATATATATCTATAGTCTACACTCTTCTCTCTCTGTCCATCTCTTCTATGTCTATATTTATCTATAGTCTATACTCTTCCCTCTCTGTCCATCTCTTCTATGTCTATATATATCTATAGTCTATACTCTTCTCTCTCTGTCCATCTCTTCTATGTCTCTATATATATCTATAGTCTATACTCTTCCCTCTCTGTCCATCTCTTCTATGTCTCTATATATATCTATAGTCTATACTCTTCCCTCTCTGTCCATCTCTTCTATGTCTATATATATCTATAGTCTATACTCTGCCCTCTCTGTCCATCTCTTCTATGTCTATATATATCTATAGTCTATACTCTTCTCTCTCTGTCCATCTCTTCTATGTCTATATATATCTATAGTCTATACTCTTCTCTCTCTGTCCATCTCTTCTATGTCTCTATATATATCTATAGTCTATACTCTTCCCTCTCTGTCCATCTCTTCTATGTCTATATATATCAATAGTCTATACTCTTCTCTTCTCTCTCTGTCCATCTCTTCTATGTCTATATATATCTATAGTCTATACTCTTCTCTCTCTGTCCATCTCTTCTATGTCTATATATATATCTATAGTTTATACTCTTCTCTTCTCTCTCTGTCCATCTCTTCTATGTCTATATATATCTATTGTCTATACTCTTCTCTTCTCTCTCTGTCCATCTCTTCTATGTCTATATACATCTATAGTCTATACCCTTCTCTCTCTGTCCATCTCTTCTATGTCTATATATATATCTATAGTCTATAGCCTTCTCTCTCTGTCCATCTCTTCTATGTCTATATATATCTATAGTCTATACCCTTCTCTCTCTGTCCATCTCTTCTATATCCTATATATATCTATAGTCTATACTCTTCCCTCTCTGTCCATCTCTTCTATGTCTATATATATCTATAGTCTATACTCTTCTCTCTCTGTCCATCTCTTCTAAGTCTATATATATCTATAGTCTATACTCTTCTCTTCCCTCTCTGTCCATCTCTTCTATGTCTATATATATATCTATAGTCTATACTCTTCTCTTCTCTCTCTGTCCGTCTCTTCTATGTCTATATATATCTATAGTCTATACTCTTCTCTCTCTGTCCATCTCTTCTATGTCTATATATATCTATAGTCTATACTCATCTCTCTCTGTCCATCTCTTCTGTCTATATATATATCTATAGTCTATACTCTTCTCTCTCTGTCCATCTCTTCTATGTCTATATATATCTATAGTCTATACTCTTCTCTCTCTGTCCATCTCTTCTATGTCTATATATATCTATAGTCTATACTCTTCCCTATCTGTCCATCTCTTCTATGTCTATATATATCTATAGTCTATACTCTTCTCTCTCTGTCCATCTCTTCTATGTCTATATATATCTATAGTCTATACTCTTCCCTCTGTCCATCTCTTCTATGTCTATATATATCTATAGTCTATACTCTTCTCTCTCTGTCCATCTCTTCTATGTCTATATATATCTATAGTTTATACTCTTCCCTCTCTGTCCATCTCTTCTATGTCTATATATATCTATAGTCTATACTCTTCCCTCTCTGTCCATCTCTTCTATGTCTATATATATCTATAGTCTATACTCTTCTCTCTCTGTCCATCTCTTCTATGTCTATATATATCTGTAGTCTATACTCTTCTCTTCCCTCTCTGTCCATCTCTTCTATGTCTATATATATCTATAGTCTATACTCTTCCCTCTCTGTCCATCTCTTCTATGTCTTTATATATCTATAGTCTATACTCTTCCCTCTCTGTCCATCTCTTCTATGTCTATATTTATCTATAGTCTATACTCTTCTCTTCTCTCTCTGTCCGTCTCTTCTATGTCTATATATATCTATAGTCTATACTCTTCCCTCTCTGTCCATCTCTTCTTTGTCTATATATATCTATAGTCTATACTCTTCTCTTCCCTCTCTGTCCATCTCTTCTATGTCTATATATATCTATAGTCTATACTCTTCCCTCTCTGTCCATCTCTTCTATGTCTATATATATCTATAGTCTATACTCTTCTCTCTCTGTCCATCTCTTCTATGTTTATATATATCTATAGTCTATACTCTTTCCTCTCTGTCCATCTCTTCTATGTCTTTATATATCTATAGTCTATGCTCTTCCCTCTCTGTCCATCTCTTCTATGTCTATATATATCTATAGTCTATACCCTTCTCTTCTCTCTCTGTCCGTCTCTTCTATGTCTATATATATCTATAGTCTATACTCTTCCCTCTCTGTCCATCTCTTCTTTGTCTATATATATATATAGTCTATACTCTTCTCTTCCCTCTCTGTCCATCTCTTCTATGTCTATATATATCTATAGTCTATACTCTTCTCTCTCTGTCCATCTCTTCTATGTCTATATATCTATAGTCTATACTCTTCCCTCTCTGTCCATCTCTTCTTTGTCTAAATATATCTATAGTCTATACTCTTCTCTTCTCTCTCTGTCCGTCTCTTCTATGTCTATATATATCTATAGTCTATACTCTTCCCTCTCTGTCCATCTCTTCTATGTCTATATATATCTGTAGTCTATACTCTTCTCTTCCCTCTCTGTCCATCTCTTCTATGTCTATATATATCTATAGTCTATACTCTTCTCTCTCTGTTCCATCTCTTCTATGTCTATATATCTATAGTCTATACTCTTCCCTCTCTGTCCATCTCTTCTATGTCTATATATATCTATAGTCTATACTCTTCCCTCTCTGTCCATCTCTTCTATGTCTATATATGTCTATAGTCTATACTCTTCCCTCTCTGTCCATCTCGTCTATATATATCTATAGTCTATACTCTTCCCTCTCTGAACAGAATTGTGATCCCCTTCGTACGTTTTATATTGTATATAGACATAGAAGGAAGAGAAGAGTATAGACTATAGATATATATAGACATAGAAGAGATGGACAGAGGGAAGAGTATAGACTATAGATATATATAGACATAGAAGAGATGGACAGAGAGAGAAGAGAAGAGTATAGACCATAGATATATATAGACATAGAAGAGATGGACGGAGAGAGAAGAGTATAGACTATAGATATATATATATATAGACATAGAAGAGATGGACAGAGAGGGAAGAGTATAGACTATAGATATATATAGACATAGAAGAGATGGACAGATAGGGAAGAGTATAGACTATAGATATATATAGACATAGAAGAGATGGACAGAGAGAGAAGAGTATAGACTATAGATATATATAGACATAGAATAGATGGACAGAGAGGGAAGAGTATAGACTATAGATATATATAGACATAGAAGAGATGGACAGAGAGGGAAGAGGATATACTATAGATATATATAGACATAGAAGAGATGGACAGAGAGGGAAGAGTATAGACTATAGATATATATAGACATAGAAGAGATGGACAGATAGGGAAGAGTATAGACTATAGATATATATATAGACATAGAAGAGATGGACAGAGAGGGAAGAGTATAGACTATAGATATATATAGACATAGAAGAGATGGACAGAGAGGGAAGAGTATATACTATAGACATAGAAGAGATGGACAGAGGGAAGAGTATAGACTATAGATATATATAGACATAGAAGAGATGGACAGAGAGAGAAGAGAAGAGTATAGACTATAGATATATATAGACATAGAAGAGATGGACAGAGAGAGAAGAGTATAGACTATAGATATATATATATATATATAGACATAGAAGAGATGGACAGAGAGGGAAGAGTATAGACTATAGATATATATAGACATAGAAGAGATGGACAGATAGGGAAGAGTATAGACTATAGATATATATAGACATAGAAGAGATGGACAGAGAGAGAAGAGTATAGACTATAGATATATATAGACATAGAAGAGATGGACAGAGAGGGAAGAGTATAGACTATAGATATATATAGACATAGAAGAGATGGACAGATAGGGAAGAGTATAGACTATAGATATATATAGACATAGAAGAGATGGACAGAGAGGGAAGAGTATAGACTATAGATATATATAGACATAGAAGAGATGGACAGAGAGGGAAGAGGATATACTATAGATATATATAGACATAGAAGAGATGGACAGAGAGGGAAGAGTATAGACTATAGACATAGAAGAGATGGACAGAGAGAGAAGAGTATAGACTATAGATATATATATAGACATAGAAGAGATGGACAGAGAGAGAAGAGTATAGACTATAGATATATATAGACATAGAAGAGATGGACAGAGAGAGAAGAGTATAGACTATAGATATATATAGACATAGAAGAGATGGACAGATAGGGAAGAGCATAGACTATAGATATATATAGACATAGAAGAGATGGACAGAGAGAGAAGAGTATAGACTATAGATATAGACATAGAAGAGATGGACAGAGAGGGAAGAGTATAGACTATAGATATATATAGACATAGAAGAGATGGACAGATAGGGAAGAGTATAGACTATAGATATATATAGACATAGAAGAGATGGACAGAGAGGGAAGATGATAGACTATATATATATATAGACATAGAAGAGATGGACATAGAGGGAAGAGTATAGACTATAGATATATATATAGACATAGAAGAGATGGACAGAGAGGGAAGAGTATATACTATAGATATATATAGACATAGAAGAGATGGACAGAGAGGGAAGAGTATAGACTATAGATATATATAGACATAGAAGAGATGGACAGAGAGGGAAGAGTATATATTATAGATATATATATAGACATAGAAGAGATGGACAGAGAGGGAAGAGTATAGACTATAGACATAGAAGAGATGGACAGAGAGAGAAGAGAAGAGTATAGACTATAGATATATATAGACATAGAAGAGATGGACAGAGAGAGAAGAGTATAGACTATAGATATATATAGACATAGAAGAGATGGACAGATAGGGAAGAGTATAGACTATAGATATATATAGACATAGAAGAGATGGACAGAGAGAGCAGAGTATAGACTATAGATATATATAGACATAGAAGAGATGGACAGAGAGAGAAGAGTATAGACTATAGATATACATAGACATAGAAGAGATGGACAGAGAGGGAAGTGTATAGACTATAGATATATATAGACATAGAAGATATGGACAGAGGGAAGAGTATAGACTATAGATATATATAGACATAGAAGAGATGGACAGAGAGGGAAGAGAAGGGTATAGACTATAGATATATATAGACATAGAAGAGATGGACAGAGAGGGAAGAGTATAGACTATAGATATATATAGACTTGATAGGTTTGAATCAGGGATTGAACCCTGGTCTCCTGTGGGGGAATGTCTTCTCAATAGTTGTCTGCGTTATGGCTGGATGAAAACTCTGACATATGATGTGTGACCTCTACAGAGATACACAATCCATTAACACAATCATGTATGAGTTATATTTTCCAAGAATCAATGAGTATATACATACACTGAGTATCCAAAACAATAAGAACACCTTCCATAATATTGAGTTGCACCCCCTTTTCCCCTCAGAACAGCCTCAATTCGTCGGGGCATGGACTCTACAAGGTGTAAAAAAGCGTTCCACAGGGATGCTGGCCCATGTTGACTCCAATGCTTCCCACAGTTGTGGTAAGTTGACTGGTCTATTGTTGACACACACGGTAAACTGTTGAGCGTGAAAAACCCAGCAGCGTTGCAGTTCTTGACACAAACCGGTGTGCCTGGCACCTACTACCATATCCCGTTCAAAGGCACTTAAATATTTTGTCTTGCCCATTCACCCTCTGAATGGAACACATACACAATCCATGTCTCAGTTGTCTCAAGGCTTAAAAATCCTTCTTTAACCTGTCTCCTCCCCTTCATCTACACTGATTGAAGTGGATTTAACAAGTGACATCAATAAGGGATCTTAGCTTTCACCTGGATTCACCTGGTCAGTCTATGTCATGGAAAGAGCAGGTGTCCATAATGTTTTGTACACTCAGTGTATATACACTGCTCAAAAAAATAAAGGGAACACTAAAATAACACATCCTAGATCTGAATGAATTAAATAATCTTATTAAATACTTTTTTCTTTATATAGTTGAATGTGCTGACAACAAAATCACACAAAAATTATCAATGGAAATCTAATTTATCAACCCATGGAGGTCTGGATTTGGAGTCACCCTCAAAATTAAAGTGGAAAACCACACTACAGGCTGATCCAACTTTGATGTAATGTCCTTAAAACAAGTCAAAATGAGGCTCAGTATTGTGTGTGGCCTCCACGTGCCTGTGTGACCTCCCTACAATGCCTGGGCATGCTCCTGATGAGGTGGCGGATGGTCTCCTGAGGGATCTCCTCCCAGACCTGGACTAAAGCATCCGCCAACTCCTGGACAGTCTGTGGTGCAACGTGGCGTTGGTGGATGGAGCGAGACATGATGTCCCAGATGTGCTCAATTGGATTCAGGTCTGGGGAACGGGCGGGCCAGTCCATAGCATCAATGACTTCCTCTTGCAGGAACTGCTGACACACTCCAGCCACATGAGGTCTAGCATTGTCTTGCATTAGAAGGAACCCAGGGCCAACCGCACCAGCATATGGTCTCACAAGGGGTCTGAGGATCTCATCTCAGTACCTAATGACAGTCAGGCTACCTCTGGCGAGCACATGGAGGGCTGTGCGGCCCCCCAAAGAAATGCCACCCCATACCATGACTGACCCACCGCCAAACCGGTCATTCTGGAGGATGTTGCAGGCAGCAGAACGTTCTCCACGGCGTCTCCAGACTCTGTCACGTCTGTCACATGTGCTCAGTGTGAACCTGCTTTCATCTGTGAAGAGCACAGGGCACCAGTGGCGAATTTGCCAATCTTGGTGTTCTCTGGCAAATGCCAAACGTCCTGCACGGTGTTGGGCTGTAAGCATAACCCCCACCTGTGGACGTCGGGCCCTCATACCACCCTCATGGAGTCTGTTTCTGACCGTTTGAGCAGACACATGCACATTTGTGGCCTGCTGGAGGTCATTTTGCAGGGCTCTGGCAGTGCTCCTCCTGCTCCTCCTTGCACAAAGGCGGAGGTAGCAGTCCTGCTGCTGGGTTGTTGCCCTCCTACGGCCTCCTCCACGTCTCCTGATGTACTGGCCTGTCTCCTGGTAGCGCCTCCATGCTCTGGACACTACGCTGACAGACACAGCAAACCTTCTTGCCACAGCTCGCATTGATGTGCCATCCTGGATGAGCTGCACTACCTGAGCCACTTGTGTGGGTTGTAGACTCCGTCTCATGCTACCACTAGAGTGAAAGCACCGCCAGCATTCAAAAGTGACCAAAACATCAGCCAGGAAGCATAGGAACTGAGAAGTGGTCTGTGGTCACCACCTGCAAAACCAGTCCTTTATTGGAGGTGTCTTGCTAATTGCCTATAATTTCCACCTGTTGTCTATTCCATTTGCACAACAGCATGTGACATTTATTGTCAATCAGTGTTGCTTCCTAAGTGGACAGTTTGATTTCACAGAAGTGTGATTGACTTGGAGTTACATTGTGTTGTTTAAGTGTTCCCTTTATTTTTTTGAGCAGTGTATTATAGATATCTGGATTGAGTTGCAGTAGCACATATTGTAGATATCTGGATAGAATAGACTGCAATAATGTGATAGAGATCAGCATTTGTCTGCCAGGGTATAGGGAATGCTGTGTGTGTGTGCTTGTGGTACTTTACTGAATGCACTCTCCAATATGCTGATTAAAGAGGAAATCACACTAGCAGTCTGGTTTGCTGAGCTGGCTGTTACAACAATGCATCTCTCTCTCTCTCTCTCTCTCTCTCTCTCTCTCTCTCTCTCTCTCTCTCTCTCTCTCTCTCTCTCTCTCTCTCTCTCTCTCTCTCTCTCTCTCTCTCTCTCCTCTCTCTCTCTCTCTCTCTCTCTCTCCTCTCTCTCTCTCTCCTCTCTCTCTCTCTCTCTCTCTCTCTCTCTCTCTCTCTCTCTCTCTCTCTCTCTCTCTCTCTCATCTCTCTCTCTCTCTCTCTCTCTCTCTCTCTCTCTCTCTCTCTCTCTCTGTCTGTCTGTCTGTCTGTCTGTCTGTCTGTCTCTCTCAAGAGCAGTAATTGAATTTATTACACTACATCAGGCTCATTAATTGATGTGTGTGTGAGAGAGTGCGTGCATGTGTGATGTGCTGACTTTCCTAATCTGTGAGTCATTGTCCTGATCTCTTGGGTTTGGAATGACAGTTCGGAATGATGGTGTCCGGAGAAATGATTCTGACTGGGAATTCTCCTCAACAATGATAAGCTGAGCTCTTAACCTCTTATCACAACTAGGTTTGTGTGTGTGTGTGTGTTGTTGTTTGTGACCAGGGCCCGTAGATGGATGGGTTGTTTAGCAACAAAACTGATGTGAGCGAAACTTTGGGGAAAAACAACTGTCAACTCCAAAGGATTGTTGACAACATCTAAACTGTATTTAGTCTCCAAATGTTCATTGAAAACATAAATACATTTACACAATGAGCACTTGTTGTCCCTCAAATATATCGTTACAGTTGTTGGTTAGTTAGCTAGTGAATTTGAGCCACATTAGCATAGACGTGACATCAGTCAAAACACCTCAAAACAAGACACGGTATCAATAACAAGATCATGTATAAGTTATATTTTTCAAGAATCAATGAGTATATACATACACAGAGTATCCAAAACATTAAGAACACCTTCCATAATATTGAGTTGCACCCCCTTTTCCCCTCAGAACAGCCTCAATTCGTCGGGGCTTGGGACTCTACAAGGTGTCGACAGTGCTCCACAGGGATGCTGGCCCATGTTGACTCCAATGCTTCCCACAGTTGTGGCAAGTTGGCTGGTCTATTGTTGATACATACGGTAAACTGTTGAGCATGAAAAACCCAGCAGCGTTGCAGTTCTTGACACAAACCGGTGCGCCTGGCACCTACTACCATACCCCATTCAAAGGGACTTAAATATTTTGTCTTGCCCATTCACCCTCTGAATGGAACACATACACAATCCATGTCTCAGTTGTCTCAAGGCTTATAAATCCTTCTTTAACCTGTCTCCTCCCCTTCATCTACACTGATTGAAGTGGATTTAACAAGTGCCATCAATAAGGGATCTTAGCTTTCACCTGGATTCACCTGGTCAGTCTATATCATGGAAAGAGCAGGTGTCCATAATGTTTTGTACACTCAGTGTAAATATATAATGAATTTAAAAGTCAAAAAATGGATGTAGCAATCGCAGATTGCACCTTTAACAAAGAAAATAGCATTAGAAGTAACAGAGTGCAGATTTTTCAGAAAGTATTTCAATTGAAAGTATACAGATGTTGACATGTAACCATTATAACCCTCATAACATTATAACCCTCATACCCTTTATAACCCTCATACCCTCATAACCTTTATAACCATTACTCTATAACCGTAACAAGTGGTTGCATATCAACAGCATTTCAACAGAGTTTAGTTGATAGTTTGTTGATATGGTGTGAGCATCTGTACCTAGATCATCCAAAGAACCTTCCAAAACTATTTCTCATGGAATTGTAAAGATTCCTCACTAAGGAAGAATTTCTTCCAAGAGATTCTTCCAACTCAGGAGGATGGGTTAGTTAGAGGAAGGGTTAGTGGTAGGGTTAAGAACTCTTGGACACTTCTTTGGGAACACCTTGCCACTACCAACTTTTTTCAACTTGTTTTCGAGTGCTCCCAAGCTTTCTGTTTTCAATGTTTTCCTCTTTTCCTCCTTTTTGTTCTCACCCCAGTGTGCTCCGGCCACCCACTGTCTCTGGTTGCTGTTGTAACAGCAGTAGGCTGTCCACAGGAGAGATGGGATGTTCACTCCGTATTTCAGTGTGTTGCTCTCACTGGGCGCTGCTCCAGTCACCACATAGGCCTTTATCTTCCCGTTGTTATCAAGACAGTCCTTCTGAAGCGTTGTTCTGACATAGTCCTCCATTTTCTTCCAGCTGCCATCGTTGAAGGACACCACCTGGGGAACAACGTTGGTCAGGGTAAAGGTGGAGTTCTGAGTTTCAAGGTCATGAGCATGTGAACTTGGAAAGAGTTGACCTCTGTTCACCCCTTTTTCTTTTATTGAGTCCTTATAGTCGTTGTTCCCAGCCTGGTATGGATGATCCACCACCATTTCAGGGTTGTTGTTCTCCCTGTTGAGCTGCAGGAAACAACAATCATACATTCATTCATTCACAACTTTTCTGTACAATTAACCCTCTTTTGTGTGTGTGTGTGGGGGGGGGGGGGGGGGTCAATCAAGTCTCTATATCCTCTATAGTGGTAGTTCTATATTCTGTTAACATTACTGCTATATATCACAGACAGTTAACAAATACAAATGTTATGTTATATGACAAAACATTAAGCCTACCTGGGGCTCGATCATCCAGGGTGGATCTAGTCTTTTGCCCGTAGGAGCACCAGTGAAGATGTAGGCTGAGAACACAGGGATCTTGTTGGTCGTGTCGTAGAGAGTTGCAAACCTGTAGCTGTTCTTGTACTTCTGGCAAATCGGTTTGTAGCGGTCCGGGTCCTTGACTGTCCCACCAACCAAAATACCCGTGAGACTTGGAGTTGTCCCATCCAGGAAGAAATCACTGCACTCTTTAACTTCGCTGAACTTCCCCACTACATGAGAGAGAGAAGGAGGAAGGAGAGAGAGGAGGAGGAGAGCAGAGAGATGATTCAATACCCCCATCATCACCTGAAGACTGGACACCACAGAGACAAAGATGAAGTTACAGAGACCAGTTGGTAGACTGGAGACTGCTGAGCTGAGACAAGACAGACTGCTTTAAATAGGTTTTCAGAGACCAGTTGGTAGACTGGAGCCTGCTGAGCTGAGACAAGACAGACTGCTTTAAATAGGTTTTCAGAGCAGTTGGTAGACTGGAGACTGCTGAGCTGAGACAAGACAGACTGCTTTAAATAGGTTTTCAGAGACCAGTTGGTAGACTGGAGCCTGCTGAGCTGAGACAAGACAGACTGCTTTAAATAGGTTTTCAGAGACCAGTTGGTAGACTGGAGCCTGCTGAGCTGAGACAAGACAGACTGCTTTAAATAGGTTTTCAGAGACTCCTCCTTCAGATGTCAAGACAGATAGTGTTGATTTGCATAAACTCCTCTGTATGGTTACATGGAAACTGCTGTAACAAATAAAATGTGACTCAACTTCTGTAGATTCTAACACGTATGGACCCAATTATTCAAGATTTTAGTTCTGGGTTAACAAGATTAGACTGCTCTAAAAAGTGACTGCATCCACACTTTGGTTTTGGTAGAAAAACATTCCTTTACTCAGCATAGCGTGGGTCAGAAGTTACGCATCACACTATTCCAACAGTGGGACTGTTTTGGAATTACGGTTGCTGAGTTCAAATTCATTCATATCCCACAAGGCTTAGCGCCTCTGACTCAGCAACTCAAAGAAGTAACACTTGCATTTCCCTTGACCAGCAAGTTAAATGATTTAGTATGATGTCTCATAAAGGCCTCACATTCATTACAGATATGTATACAACTGAATTAAATGGAGGAACATGTTTACAATTGAATGAAATGGAGGAAGATGTGTACATCTTAATGAAATGGAGGAAGATGTATACAACTGAATGAAATGGAGGAAGATGTGTACATCTTAATGAAATGGAGGAAGATGTGTACAACAATGAAATGGAGGAAGATGTATACAACTGAATGAAATGGAGGAAGATGTATACAACTGAATGAAACGGAGGAAGATGTGTACAACAATGAAATGGAGGAAGATGTATACAACTGAATGAAATGGAGGAAGATGTGTACAACTGAATGCAATCAATTGTCAATCAACTTTCCACCTATGATTTTGCCTCTAACACACTTACTGGAAACCAGAAGATGGCATATAATGGATGTTTAATTTACTGGTGTCGTTTATGTTGGTTTATTCTGTGGTCTGAACACTGCTGAGTTTATTTCCAGTAATAGAAGTAGTTCACAGTTAGAGTTGACAAGGCTGTGTATGTAGTGTTAGAAAATGTGTTTAATAACAACACTGTGGTCAGAGCAGCACTGGACTGATTAACACCTCAGCAGCTGTAGATTCTTCAGTTGAGGAGGCCTTTTCTCAGTAAGAGTAGGGGAGACTGGGGAACAAAGTAACACTTTTAGGCTTTTGCTTATTATGAAAATATTATTTAAGTTAAATGTTACAATTGACCCAGTAGGCAAATGTTCCATAGGTCAATACTTTTTTTTAAAGGAGAGGCGGCAAGTATATTTACTTTAGGGCCTCAAACCCCTTTTTTTGTCCATAAAACTAAAAGTAATTAATGGATTTAAACAAAACCTCTTGGCATGTAGAGACACTAACCAAGCATTAGCACCATGAATAAGAGCTTTAAGTGCTTTCTAATTGGAGTTATTTAGCGGTTACAACTGACCCTGTGTTACGTTGTTCCCCAGGCTACCCTACCTTCATGTAGAATATTTAAAGTGACAGATTTGCTAAAGTAAAACATTTGTAACTTCTTCAACTACCATAACAATTGTATAGAACTGAAGCATGTCACACAATTTTACTTCATGTAAAATTACCTTTCTAGTTGTAATTTAAAAAGGTGTGGATATTTATTTGTTAATTGTTCACAAAGTGTTGCCTTGAATGTTGGCTTGTAGGACGTATGATATACTATGAATCAATGTCTTATTTCATGAAAATACAGAAATCCTTTGTTTCAGGGAAGCATTATATGCATTAACTCATGACTGTGGGGAGGAGTGCCATTTTCTGTCCAATTAGGTCATTTCTGGACAATATTTCTGCAAGTAAAATGATGGTTCTACTTTGGAATGGGGAGCCCACGGCCAATAGAGGAGTTTATCCAACCCAACCCTCCTGGTCCAGTCTTGACCACTAATTATACCAGACAGGACGCATCTTCTCCCAGATATCATCACAGAAAATGTCATCATTTAGTTAGATAATGTTTACCCAGTGGCATTGATAGACCATGAGAGAAGAAAATATACAATTAGCATTTCTAAGCTTCTAATTAATTATGGAAAAACTCACCCCAGCACTTTCTGAGGCAGGCCTTGGAGGCAGGAAGGATATCACCCTCTTCTGGTCTTGGAGGCAGGAAGGACATCACCCTCTTCTGGTCTTGGAGGCAGGAAGGACATCACCCTCTTCTGGTCTTGGAGGCAGGAAGGACATCACCCTCTTCTGGTCTTCACCCCACCAGGGCAAGGACAGTGATGAACTGTGAGCTCTGTAGGCGGCTCCTGGTTGGGTACTGTGGTAGTATATATACACATATCAGAGGGTTGGGTACTGTGGTAGTATATATACACATATCAGAGGGTTGGGTACTGCAGTAGTATAAATACACATATCAGAGGGTTGGGTACTATGGTAGTATATATACACATATCAGAGGGTTGGGTACTGTGGTAGTATAAATACACATATCAGAGGGTTGGGTACTGTGGTAGTATAAATACACATATCAGAGGGTTGGGTACTGTGGTAGTATATATACACATATCAGAGGGTTGGGTACTGTGGTAGTATAAATACACATATCAGAGGGTTGGGTACTGTGGTAGTATAAATATACATATCAGAGGGTTGGGTACTGTGGTAGTATATATACACATATCAGAGGGTTGGATACTGTGGTAGTATAAATACACATATCAGAGGGTTGGGTACTGTGGTAGTATAAATACACATATCAGAGGGTTGGGTACTGTGGTAGTATAAATACACATATCAGAGGGTTGGGTACTGTGGTAGTATAAATACACATATCAGAGGGTTGGGTACTGTGGTAGTATAAATACACATATCAGAGGGTTGGGTACTGTGGTAGTATAAATATACATATCAGAGGGTTGGGTACTGTGGTAGTATATATACACATATCAGAGGGTTGGGTACTGTGGTAGTATAAATACACATCAGAGGGTTGGGTACTGTGGTAGTATAAATACACATATCAGAGGGTTGGGTACTGTGGTAGTATAAATACACATATCAGAGGGTTGGGTACTGTGGTAGTATATATACACATATCAGAGGGTTGGGTACTGTGGTAGTATAAATACACATATCAGAGGGTTGGGTACTGTGGTAGTATATATACACATATCAGAGGGTTGGGTACTGTGGTAGTATAAATACACATATCAGAGGGTTGGGTACTGTGGTAGTATATATACACATATCAGAGGGTTGGGTACTGTGGTAGTATAAATACACATATCAGAGGGTTGGGTACTGTGGTAGTATATATACACATATCAGAGGGTTGGGTACTGTGGTAGTATAAATACACATATCAGAGGGTTGGGTACTGTGGTAGTATAAATACACATATCAGAGGGTTGGGTACTGTGGTAGTATAAATACACATATCAGAGGGTTGGGTACTGTGGTAGTATAAATACACATATCAGAGGGTTGGGTACTGTGGTAGTATAAATATACATATCAGAGGGTTGGGTACTGTGGTAGTATATATACACATATCAGAGGGTTGGATACTGTGGTAGTATAAATACACATATCAGAGGGTTGGGTACTGTGGTAGTATAAATACACATATCAGAGGGTTGGGTACTGTGGTAGTATAAATACACATATCAGAGGGTTGGGTACTGTGGTAGTATAAATACACATATCAGAGGGTTGGGTACTGTGGTAGTATAAATACACATATCAGAGGGTTGGGTACTGTGGTAGTATAAATATACATATCAGAGGGTTGGGTACTGTGGTAGTATATATACACATATCAGAGGGTTGGGTACTGTGGTAGTATAAATACACATCAGAGGGTTGGGTACTGTGGTAGTATAAATACACATATCAGAGGGTTGGGTACTGTGGTAGTATAAATACACATATCAGAGGGTTGGGTACTGTGGTAGTATATATACACATATCAGAGGGTTGGGTACTGTGGTAGTATAAATACACATATCAGAGGGTTGGGTACTGTGGTAGTATAAATACACATATCAGAGGGTTGGGTACTGTGGTAGTATATATACACATATCAGAGGGTTGGGTACTGTGGTAGTATAAACACAAATTTCTGTTGTATATTAATGAATATAAGTAAAACATTCTAACCAACAGTTAAAGCTTCATCTGGAGAACTTGGCTATCGGCTGGGCAGGCAAATGCCGGGAAAGGAGGGGCAGAGGGAAACAATCTTAAAATTAACTAAAATTCCTTCTAAAATGTTTTGTTTGCGATATTGAAATTCTAACACTTATGTTAAAAACACTTTTAAAAAATCAAGGAGGGGGGCAGGGGGTCAGAGAAACATCTTTCACAATGGCATAGTTAGGGACTAATTTAAATTCCTCCAAAACGTCTGTGATGGTTCTTGTTAAAAGACCTGGAGGTCTGATCACCATACAGTCCCAGGGAGGAGGCCTGATCACCATACAGTCCCAGGGAGGAGGCCTGATCACCATACAGTCCCAGGGAGGAGGCCTGATCACCATACAGTCCCAGGGAGGAGGCCTGATCACCATACAGTCCCAGGGAGGAGGCCTGATCACCATACAGTCCCAGGGAGGAGGCCTGATAACCATACAGTCCCAGGGAGGAGGCCTACAGTAGGTGTGTGTCACATTTGATTTGTCACAGCAGTTCCAATTCATATTCCCTTTCCCTAAGAATCGTATTTCCTGAGAATAATATTTCAAAGTTTATTTCAGTTACTGATCAAGCTATTGACTCTTGAAGAATACAGCTGTTCCATAACCATGTCTCCATCCCTCTCTCCCTTGTCTGTCTCCCCTCCCCCTTCTCTCTCTCTCCTCCCCCTTCGCTCTTTCACTCTTCCCCCCTTCTCAATCCTCTCTCCCTCTCTTCCCACTCTCCCTTTTTATTCCTTCATTACTGATTGAGGTAGAAATGTTACATGTATGATTTCCAGGTAGAAATGTTACATGTATGATTTCCAGGTATAAATATTACATATATAACATTTAAATGCTTCCAGTGCTTCAGTCTTTTAACTATTTTCACACATGGCTTTGTTTGCCAGCAACTTTACTGGGCCTTTAAAGGTAGTAACTAATTAAACATCTTGAAACTTTACTGGGCCTTTAAAAGTAGTAACTAATTAAACATCTTGAAACTTTACTGGGCCTTTAAAGGTAGTAACTAATTAAACATCTTGAAACTTTACTGGGCCTTTAAAGGTAGTAACTAATTAAACATCTTGAAACTTTACTGGGCCTTTAAAGGTAGTAACTCTTTAATTGTAATGGGACAGTTCAGCAAAATAATGTATTCAGATTTGTTTCCTTAACTCGTATCTTTTGCGAGGGTGGAGACTTCGCTAACAGGAACTCCCAGTTTCTAACAAGTACGGACCAGAACCTAATTATGCACGATTTTAGTTCTGGGTTAACAAGATTAGACTGCTCTAAAAAGTGAATGCATCCACACTTTGGTTTTGGTAGAAAAACGTTACTTTACTCAGCATAGTTTCAGAAGATACGCATCACACTATTCCAACAGTGGGACTGTTTTGGAATTACGGTTGCTGAGTTCACATTCATTAATATCCCACAAGGCCTAGCGCCTCTGACTCAGCAACTCAAAGAAGTAACACTTGCATTGACCAGCAAGTAACAATATTTAGTATGATGTCTCATAAAGGCCTCACATTCATTACAGATATCTATACAACTGAATGAAATGGAGGAAGATGTTTACAACTGAATGAAATGGAGGAAGATGTTTACAACTGAATGAAATGGAGGAAGATGTGTACAATTGAATGCAATGGAGGAAGATGTTTACAACTGAATGAAATGGAGGAAGCAATCAAATGTCAATCAACTTTCCACCTATGATTTTGCCTCTAACACACTAACTGAAAACCAGAAGATGGCATATAATGGATGTTTAATTTACTGGTGTTGTTTAGGTTGGTGTATTCTGTGGTTTGAACACTGCTGAGTTTATTTCCAGTAATAGAAGTAGTTCACAGTTAGAGTTGACAAGGCTGTGTATGTAGTGTTAGAAAATGTGTTTCCTAACAACACTGTGGTCAGAGCAGCACTGGGCTGATTAACACCTCAGCAGCTGTAGATTCTCCAGTTGAGGAGGCCTTTCCTCAGTAAGAGTAGGGGAGACTGGGGAACAAAGTAACACTTTTAGGCTTTTGCTTATTATGAAAATGTTATTTAAGTTATTTTTATGCAAAAAACATACATATATCGGCACCATTACATATGTGTAACAAATGTATATCGTACTCTCCTTGCGTTGTGTTTTCTCCTAATAAATCACATCAGCCAGTGGTCCCAGTTGAGTATCATTTATTTCTGTTGTTAAATGGGAAACAGCACGTTAGTTGTGCAGAGCTTAACGATATTGATGGCTGTCGATGGCAAAATCCCTTGCATCACATTTTCATACTGGGCGAACAAAATACAAAAATACAATACAAAATATTACATGTGTAAATACCTGCTGTTAAATGGGAAACAGCACGTCTAAATCTGTAACATGAAGGCAACTGTGTAGCAGTGGGCTCACGTGACCATTACGTCGGTGTATGCTAGCTAACACACTTATCTACAGCAATCATATGCCAAAGCACATCCCAGAAAGCCCCTCAATCCCTAACAGGTACCATATACCCACACATGTATGAATCAGTAACGTACAGCAACCTTGTACACATTGTAATATATTAAACAGTATTCAGAACATGACCCCTTGCATCACATTATCATACTGGGAAGACCTGACGTTCGCGATCTCCCCCTAGCTGCAAGCGGGACCAATCACAACACGCCTTATTGTCATCAGAGTTGAACCAACCAATAAGAATGCTTGAACATTAAATACACATTTCTTTAGAGGCAAGTGGAAACATAACCAACCCTGTTACGTATGTTCCTAGGATATACCAGTCGTTTACAATTCAACCAAAAGTGGCGGACATTAAATGTTACAGGTCAATCATTTAAAAAAAGGAGAGGCGGCAAGTATATTTACTTTAGGGCCTCAAACCCCTTTTTTTGTCCATAAAACTAAAAGTAATGAATGGATTTAAACAAAACCTCTTGGGCATGTAGAGACACTAACCAAGCATTAGCACCTTGAATAAGAGCTTTAAGTGGTTTCTAATTGGAGTTATTTAGCGGTTACAACTGACCCTGTGTTATTATGTTCCCCAGGCTACCCTACCTTCATGTAGAATATTTAAAGTGACTGATTTGCTAAAGTAAAACATTTGTAACTTCTTCAACTACCATAACAATTGTATAGAACTGAAGCAGGTCACACAATTTTACTTCATGTAAAATTACCTTTCTATTTGGTATTTAAAGGTGTGGACATTTATTTGCTAATTGTTCACATAAAGTGTTGCCTTGAATGTTGGCTTGTATGACGTATGATATACTATGAATCAATGTCTTATTTCATGACACTACAGAAATCCTTTGTTTCAGGGAAACATTATATGTGTTAACTAATGACTGTGGGGAGGAGTGCCATTTTCTGTCCAATGAGGTCATTTCTGGACAATATTTCTGAAAGTAAAATGATGGTTCTACTTTAGAATGGGGAGCCCACAGCCAATAGGGATGATTGATTGTTAGACATGCTAAATAGTCAAATCTGTGCCACATACAGAGGAGTTTATCCAACCCAACCCTCCTGGTCCAGTCTTGACCACTAATTATACCAGACAGGACTCATCTTCTCCCAGATATCATCACAGAAAAGTTCATAATTTAGTTAGATAATGTTTACCCAGTGGAATCCTGAGGCATGATTGATCAAGAGAGATGAAAATATAATAATAATAATAATAATAATAATAATAATAATAATAATAATAATAATATGCCATTTAGCAGACGCTTTTATGTTTTGGAATTACGGTTGCTGAGTTCACATACATTAATATCCCACAAGGCTTAGCGCCTCTGACTCAGCAACACAAAGAAGTAACACTTGCATTTCCCTTGACCAGCAAGTCAAAATATTTAGTATGATGTCTCATAAAGGTCTCACATTAATTACAGATATCTATACAACTGAATGAAATGGAGGAAGATGTATACAACTAAATGAAATGGAGGAAGATGTTTACAACTGAATGAAATGGAGGAAGATGTTTACAACTGAATGCAATGGAGGAAGATGTTTACAACTGAATGAAATGGAGGAAGATGTGTACATCTTAATGAAATGGAGGAAGATGTTTACAACTGAATGAAATGGAGGAAGATGTATACAACTGAATGAAATGGAGGAAGATGTGTACAACTGAATGAAATGGAGGAAGATGTATACAACTGAATGAAACGGAGGAAGATGTGTACAACAATGAAATGGAGGAAGATGTATACAACTGAATGAAATGGAGGAAGATGTATACAACTGAATGAAACGGAGGAAGATGTGTACAACTGAATGCAATCAATTGTCAATCAACTTTCCACCTATGATTTTGCCTCTAACACACTTACTGGAAACCAGAAGATGGCATATAATGGATGTTTAATTTACTGGTGTCGTTTATGTTGGTTTATTCTGTGGTCTGACCACTGCTGAGTTTATTTCCAGTAATAGAAGTAGTTCACAGTTAGAGTTGACAAGGCTGTGTATGTATTGTTAGAAAATGTGCTTCCTAACAACACTGTGGTCAGAGCAGCACTGGGCTGATTAACACCTCAGCAGCTGTAGATTCTTCAGTTGAGGAGGCCTTTTCTCAGTAAGAGTAGGGGAGACTGGGGAACAAAGTAACACTTTTAGGCTTTTGCTTATTATGAAAATATTATTTAAGTTAAATGTTACAATTGACCCAGTAGGCAAATGTTACACAGGTCAATAATAAAAAATAAAAAGGAGAGGCGGCAAGTATATTTACTTTAGGGCCTCAAATAACTTTTTATGTCAATAAAACTAAAAGTATCAATGGATTTAAACAAAACCTCTTGGGCATGTAGAGACACTAACCAAGCATTAGCACCTTGAATAAGAGCTTTAAGTGGTTTCTAATTGGAGTTATTTAGCGGTTACAACTGACCCTGTGTTACTAGTTCCCCAGGCTACCCTACCTTCATGTAGAATATTTAAAGTGACTGATTTGCTAAAGTAAAACATTTGTAACTTCTTCAACTACCATAACAGTTTTAAATAGCTGAAGCAGGTTACACTATTTTACTTCATGTAAAATTACCTTTCTATTTGGAATTTAAAGGTGTGGACATTTATTTGCTAATTATTTACATAAAGTGTTGCCTTGAATGTTGGCTTGTTGGACGTATGATATACTATGAATCAATGTCTTATTTCATGAAACTACAGAAATCCTTTGTTTCAGGGAAACATTATATGCGTTTACTCATGAGTGTGGGGAGGAGTGCCCCTTTCTGTCCAATGAGGTCATTTCTGGACAATATTTCTGCAAGTAAAATTATGGTTCTACTTTAGAATGGGGAGCCCACAGCCAATAGGGATGATTAATTGTTACCCATGCTAAATAGTCACATCTGTGCCACATACAGAGGAGTTTATCCAACCCAACCCTCCTGGTCCAGTCTTGACCACTAATTATACCAGACAGGACGCATCTTCTCCCAGATATCATCACAGAAAAGTTCATCATTTAGTTAAACAATGTTTACCAGTGGCATTGATAGATCATGAGAAAATAAAATATAAAATTACCATTTCTAAGCTTCTCATGTATTATGGAAAAACTCACCCCAGCACTTTCTGAGGCAGGCCTTGGAGGCAGGAAGGACATCACCCTCTTCTGGTCTTGGAGGCAGGAAGGACATCACCCTCTTCTGGTCTTGGAGGCAGGAAGGACATCACCCTCTTCTGGTCTTGGAGGCAGGAAGGACATCACCCTCTTCTGGTCTTGGAGGCAGGAAGGACATCACCCTCTTCTGGTCTTGGAGGCAGGAAAGACATCACCCTCTTCTGGTCTTGGAGGCAGGAAGGACATCACCCTCTTCTGGTCTTGGAGGCAGGAAGGAGATCACCCTCTTCTGGTCTTGGAGGCAGGAAGGACATCACCCTCTTCTGGTCTTGGAGGCAGGAAAGACATCACCCTCTTCTGGTCTTCACCCCACCAGGGCAAGGACAGTGATGAACTGTGAGCTCTGTAGGCGGCTCCTGGTAAACAGCGTCCGGTCAATCCACTGCTGCTGCTTCTTGTGGAGAGTTTGACCGCCAGCTCTCTTGACTCACCACCTCCATTTTAGAGAGAGAGAGTTAAAATACTAATAGTTGACCAAACATTAGCAAATATTCAATTACCATTTCTAAGCTCCTCATTTATTATTTTAAAAAAAACTCACCTCAGCACTTTGAGGCATGCCTTGGAGGCAGGAAGGACATCCCCCTCTTCTGGTCTTGGAGGCAGGAAGGACGTCACCCTCTTCTGGTCTTGGAGGCAGGAAGGTCATCACCCTCTTCTGGTCTTGGAGGCAGGAAGGACATCACCCTCTTCTGGTCTTGGAGGCAGGAAGGACATCACCCTCTTCTGGTCTTGGAGGCAGGAAGGACATCACCCTCTTCTGGTCTTGGAGGCAGGAAGGACATCACCCTCTTCTGGTCTTGGAGGCAGGAAGGACATCACCCTCTTCTGGTCTTGGAGGCAGGAAGGACATCACCCGAACATGAGGCAGGAGAGAGCACTGGAGGTACCAGTACGTCCAAAGGTTCATACAGAATACACATAGAGAATACATCATTGACAGCTACAGTACTAAGCATTCTCAGCACCATGAGAGTAAATCTACAGCCAAGCAGCAGCATGAATGGTAAGTGACAGCTACTAGATTTAGTTATGTAGCTATAGGACAAAGAATGCATAGGCCTTTATGACAGATACAGGAAGGGAGTGTCATCATAGAAGGGTTTTCATCTGTGCAAAGTACACACTGCATTTATGGAAAGCACGCATGTCAAGCATTCAATGCATGTCAGATCTACATGGGCAAATAGTAAGATTAACACAATGCATATCTTCCATTATTGTAAAGTATTCATGCTTGCAGAATGTCAAGGGAATTGAATAGCCTACCTAACATTGCAGACCCATATGCATGTGTAGATTGAATTGCAAGGCAAATATCGCGATTATCACACCATTACACTAGAAACATAACACATGTCTTAGCTACTACATGACTGATACTGCTACATACATGTTGAATAAAAGCATGCTAACGTTACTGTACTGAAGCCTGCATCACGTACACACGATTTCACAACTTCACAGACGTCTTATACCATACAACAAAGCACGAATTGAAGCGATAGTATGCATTAAAATAGCTACGATTGTAAAAGTATGATTGAAAATGCAGACAAGTGGTGGATGATTCTACCGGCAGCTACCGATGATGCTGAAACCAATACTCCGTGTATCAGACGTAGATGACACCAGAGATAGAAGTGTATAATAATGTTTTCAATTCGCTTTTCCATTCTTACAACTTCACAGATGTAGCAAAAACATTACAATAGATTTCATTCAAGATTGTAAAAGATACTTACTCTGTAACTCTCTCCGTGTGATGGAAACATTGATCCGATGCGGGGAAAGTCTCTTCTTCTTCTTCTTCTTCTTCTCCTGTGGGTTTTATGGCGGACTACACCCAAAAAGGTATGTTGCCGCCACCAACTGGACGGTTTAAAATATATATAGAATTAAAAAGCCAGAATCCATACCTAATAGTGATACTACCTTAATCCACGCTTATAAATAGTACATTGTCAAAACAAACAAAACTCCCACTTCTTCCGTCTTTTAGTTCTCCATATCTCCCTTTCCAGACTCTAGGACCTGAGAAGGTGGTACGGCTTGTGCCAATATTCCATGTAACTCCTTTGCTGTGAAATCTTTCAGCCCCGGGAATCGCTCCGCCGCAATCACTATGATTTCTATCTTCCAGAACCTTCTCTCCACCTTGGCAGTGCCATCAATTACCATAGCTATAAATGCCACGAAGTCAAACCTTCTAATGTTTAAAATGTCAGGATCCTGCTGGTGAATGGCAACCCCTGCATCCTGCACTGTAGGTTTATCCACTACCATGGACTCTTCTGGTGCAACATTCAAACCCTGAACCCGTTTAACAGCTGCTGCATCTGAAATGCTCTGGACAACCCTGACTTAGGCCACCTCATTCTCTTTCACCCTTGTGGGGCATTCGGAAGACGTGGCTTCATGGTTCCCAGTGCAATTGCAACATGTCACATATTCATCACTTTTATAACACATAATATGATCCTTTCCACAACTTGGACATCTCGGATTCTCCCTTCTGCAAACACTTGCTACATGACCAAAAGCTTTCCAGTGATCACACTGCATTGGTCTTGGGATAAATGCTCTGACTCTGTAGTTAATATACTCCAACTGCACTTCAGTAGGGAGAGACTCCATATCCAAAGACCTGAAACGTTGTTTACTGTGTTCACTGTGTGGTGGAGAAAGCAGACACTTCTGTTGATGTTTGCTACCCTCTAGTAGTCATGTTGGGTAAGTGCACCTCTAATGGTCATGTTGGGTAAGTGCACCTCTAATGGTCATGTTTCATGCCTTCTAAGGTGCCTTCATTTGGTTGATTTTGAAGGCCGCGTCGATGTATCCTTCGCTGGGGAGGCTATCCCACTAATACAGTCGTGGTCAAAAGTTTTGAGAATGACACAAATACTAATTTTCACAAAGTCTGCTGCCTCAGTTTTGATGATGGCAATTTGCATATACTCCAGAATGTCATGAAGAGTGATCAGATGAATTGCAATGAATTGCAAAGTCCCTCTTTGCCATGAAAATGAATTTAATCCCAAAAAAAACATTTCCACTGTATTTCAGCCCTGCCACAAAAGGACCAGCTGCCATCATGTCAGTGATTCTCTCGTTAACACAGGTGAGAGTGTTGACGAGGACAAGGCTGGAGATCACTCTGTCATGCTGATTGAGTCAGAATAACAGACTGGAAGCTTTAAAAGGAGGGTGGTGCTTGAAACCATGGTTACCTGCAAGGAAGCACGTGCCGTCATCATTGCTTTGCACAAAAAGGGCTTCACAGGCAAGGATATTGCTGCTAGTAAGATTGCACCTAAATCAACCATTTATCGGATCATCAAGAACATCAAGGAGAGAGGTTCAATTGTTGTGAAGAAGGCGTCAGGGCGCACAAGAAAGTCCAGCAAGCGCCAGGACCGTCTCCTAAAGTTGATTCAGCTGCGTGATCGGGGCACCACCAGTGCAGAGCTTGCTGAGGAATGGCAACAGGCAGGTGTGAGTGCATCTGCACGCACAGTGAGGCGAAGAGTTTTGGAGGATGGCCTGGTGTCAAGAAGGGCAGCAAAGAAGCCACTTCTCTCCAGGAAAAACACCAGGGACAGACTGATATTCTGCAAAAGGTACAGGGATTGGACTGCTGAGGACTCGGGTAAAGTAATTTTTTCTGATGAATCCCCTTTCCGATTGTTTGGGGCATCCGGAAAACACCTTGTCCGGAGAAGACAAGGTGAGCGCTACCATCAGTCCTGTGTCATGCCAACAGTAAAGCACCCTGAGACCATTCATGTGTGGGGTTGCTTCTCAGCCAAGGGAGTGGGCTCACTCACAATTTTGCCTAAGAACACCAATGAATAAAGAATGGTACCAACACATCCTCCGAGAGCAACTTCTCCCAACCATCCAAGAACAGTTTGGTGACGACCAATGCCTTTTCCAGCATGATGGAGCGCCTTGCCATAAGGCAAAAGTGATAACTAAGTGCAGGGGCGGTGTGTTCATTAGGGCGATATGGGCGACGCACTGCCAAACGGGAAAAGGAAGGGATTTTTTTTCTAATCAATTATATCACAGCAACAGTAGTTATCAGTGTTCTAATCTAGACGTCTGATCTGCCACTAAATGTCCAATCAGGCTAAAGTCGTGCTTCAAATGGCCCCGCCCCATTTGGGGCGATTTCAGTCAGGTTGAAAATCGCCCAGAAGTCTCTCATAGCCTGTCATGTAAAATCTTTTTTTTTCAAATATCAGAGCTTTCAATACAATCTCTATGGGTTTCTGAGGGCTTGCACTTACGCGCTTTCGTCATACGTAACATAACCATGAACGTAACTAAGAAAAGAGCGGGTAGCAGCGTCAATCAATTCACGTACTACTATCAAGATGGCTATCATTCTGTGCAACTCGATTGTCTCTTTGAAAGAAGTTCACATTAAAGACCATTCAAAACGAGCTACTGGAGTGTATGCTAGCGGTCATGAGGGAACATATTGTGGAGGAGGTGAAGTCGGCGAACTTCGTAGCTATCCAAGCTGACGAGACCACGGACGTTTCTACACAGATACAGCTGGTGCTTGTGCTGAGGTACATAGATAGCAACCACAAAGTGCAGGAGCGCTTTTTTGAGTTCCTTCCCATCTCGGAATCAACCTCAGTCTCAATCGCCAGTGTGCTTTTGGAGAGACTGAACGGTCTTTTTGCCGACGACGAGAAAGTCAAACTGGTGCACTGGCACTGTACCAGGTTCTCATGAGCTACAACCTCCAGGAGACGTTCTCTGAGACTGTGACTCTGTTGAACATCCTCATAACTACTCCCATGACAATAGCTGAAGCTGAGAGATGTTTCTCAACTTTGACACGAGTTAAGACATTCCTGCGAAATTCAATGGGCCACGAACGTCTGAATGCACTGGCCATGCTTTCCATGGAGAGGGAACTAGTCCTCAGCATGCCTGATTTCAATGAGAAAGTCATTGACCGCTTTGCTGCATTGAAAGAGAGAAGAGAACAGTTTCAGTACAAGTAATGTAGCCTCTCTCTCTCTTTGTCCCTCCCTGTCTGTCTCTTTAACACACACACGCCCAAATCAGTTCACAGTTGATGTTGTTTAAAATAGTTATTTTTCATTTTAAAAAAAGCAAAAAAATAATAATAATCTGTTCATGTTCATTTTTACAAATCTATACAATTGGCCAGAATATGGTTGTTCATATTTACAAATCTATACAATTGGCCAGAATATGGTTGTTCATATAGATTGGTTGCCATACAGATAGCTGTGTTTACCTTTTCTAGAAATTATTTTCAAATTCTGTTTTCAGGCAAAATGTCTATCACTGTTCATTTTCACAAATCTATACAAGAGGGCAGAATATGGAAGTCTATAAAAATTTCTTATTACCAATAACTTGCATCAATGTTTTCAGTAGCCTCTATCAAAAGCTCCTGCTTGCTTGTTGTGAATTATGCTCAGGTGCACATATTTCCAATTCAACCATGAGGCAAAAAATGTGGTAAAAGCTCTTGTTGATCCTGCAATCTGAACAAATACCAAGATGCTGTATTTTCAGCTGATATTTCATTTGTTTATGGAAATGCATATTGTTTATGCAGTGTTGAGGAATGTGAAAGAACACCCTTGATTATTTTTACTGTGATAACTTATTTTGCTTTTGTAAGCCAACACTTTTGAGATCAGTCAATAAATGCTTCTGGCATTGACTTATATGCTGCCCCTGTCTTCATGTTGTTGCTGGACATATCTTTTTTAAAATGTGTGTAGGTCACCTAAATCATCAGAAAAATTGCCCCCCCTGAGAATTTTTTCAGGAGCCGCCACTGACTAAGTGGCTCTGGGAACAAAACATCAACATTTTGGGTCCATGGCCAGGAAACTCCCCAGACCTTAATCCCATTGAGAACTTGTGGTCAATCCTCAAGAGGCAGGTGGACAAACAAAAACCCACATATTCTGACAAACTCCAAGCATTGATTATGCAAGAATTGGCTGCCATCAGTCAGGATGTGGCCCAGAAGTTAATTGACAGCATGCCAGGGCAGATTGCAGAGGTCTTGAAAAAGAAGGGTCAACAATGCAAATATTTGTCAATTGTCAATAAAAGCCTTTGACACTTATGGAATGCTTGTAATTATACTTCAGTATACCATAGTCACATCTGACAAAAATATCTCATAACACTGAAGCAGCGAACTTTGTGAAGACCAATACTTGTGTCATTCTCAAAACGTTTGACCACGACTGTACATGCACTGGAAGGTAGTTCATTAGAATCACGTTGCAGAAGAAAATGTCCCATGGCTTCAATACCGCCGTCGTGAGGAACATTCGTGTATAACGACACAACATCAAAAGTAACTAACAAAGTATTCTCAGGGAGAGGATCAAGAGATTCAATAATAGAGACCATACTGCTGGTGTCCTTTACAAAGGAGGGGAGCTGTTAAGCGAGTGTTCTAATAAAAAAGTCAGCAAAAGTCGATAAAGGGGCCGTTACTGTATCAATGCCCGCTACAATAGGACGCCCTGGAGGTTTTGGAACATTCTTGTGTAATTTCGGCCAGGACAGTAAAGATAGTGTTCTGAAATTGGGCAGTGGGGTCACTTCTCAGTTTCTTGTAGAAGGTGTTGTCAAGCAGTTGTCTATGATCATTTACATAAACTGTCCTATCCATGAATACAACCGACCCACCCGTATTAGCAGGGCGGGTAAGGACTGACGTAGCCTGATTGTAAATCAAGCAAAGCTTGTTTTTATCCTTAGGTAAATTATGGAAAGATATGTACTCATGTTTGTTCTTCAGGAGATGAACAACATCTTTTTCAACGAGTCTGCAATATGTCTCAATAGAGTGAATGCGATTGGCTGGAGGTACAAAATAACTCTAAAGTAATTGGATAGAAGTAAGCAGCCTCCATCCTGCGTCTGGAATGGAGAGGAGGAGCAGTACCTCTTTTGTCAGGGTTTCTCCTGAAGTAGACTTTGTCCTCTGCCTTGTCTTTAATGAGGTGTTCAGTAAGGGTCTGGAACAAACAGACGTGACTGTCCAGACGCTGGCCGTGTCTTGTTTCATGTCTGTATATATTAAATATTCACTCCCTGTACCTGCTTCTCATCTCCCGGCGTCTGTCCTCACATTCAATAAGGGTCTGGAACAAAAAAACGTGACTGTCATGAGCCTTCATGTACCGAACAAACTTTTGAGTGTTGGAGGTTCGTCTTCTTGATGTCCCTCACTTGGGGATGACTTATTTTGTTCAATGGACTGTGTTCTAATGATTCATGCACAGATACAGGAAACCAATAAGTGTTCATATTATATATATTATATTATTATTATACATGGGATAGTATAAAAGTAATCCTTCTACCCCCCCCCCAAAAAATAATATATATATAAAAAAAATTAAAAAAATAATAATAATAAAAACATAAAATAAAAAACAACAATATATATATAAAACAAACGAAAATAAAAAATCTACTCTAAAAAAAATTAAAAAAAATAATACAAAAATAATACCACAAAAAAATAATACAAAATAATAATAATTGTAAAGTGGTTGTCCCACTGGCTATCATAAGGTGAATGCACCAATTTGTAAGTTGCTCTGGATAAGAGCATCTGCTAAATGACAAAAATAAATAAATAAATAAAAATATTCTGAAGAATGACAAGTGCTGATTTCTCCCCACGGTTCTGGTTTTGAGGCTTGGGCAGGCTGCAGTTCATCTGTCTAATCCCCTGCAAGGAGTAATACATTTAATGTATATTCCTGTTTGATATGCGTGCATATAATTAAATTGGACATGTTTTCCTTTATAATATGCCAGTGTTTGTTTTGTATCCAATGCAGTTAGCTTACATTAGGACGAAGCAGTGGAGTCCGGTCTTGAGACCACATACAGTGGGGAAAAAAAGTATTTAGTGTGATTTAGTGTTTATTTACAATGTGATTTTCTGGATTTTTTTTCTCATTTTGTCTGTCATAGTTGACGTGTACCTATGATGAAAATTACAGGCCTCTCATCTTTTTAAGTGGGAGAACTTGCACAATTGGTGGCTGACTAAATACTTTTTTTCCCCACTGTAAGTGTCTCTGTCTTGTCTCAGCGTCTGATACATGTGTTTCCATCTCTCCAATAGTATTTCTCATCCACTTTCACCTAATTCTACTCATTCATGAAATTGTATGACTATTTTGGGAGGTGATGATTTACAGTCGACTCCTGATAAGAGCTCAAATACATTTTTACCTTACCCGAATTATTAGATGGCCTGCAAAAAAAAAAAACATTTACGCACTGAAAAAATGAGCGTGGACCAGAATGAGGCACTCTCCTCTCTATATATAGTTCCTGCACTGAGGAATACCATCTTCAGAGAATGTTGTGATAATTTATCTGCAGATAATCGATGACTGGAGCTCAAAAAGCAACAGTGACAGTAAACAAACCATGGAGCCAAATTAAAGTTTCTTTCGCATTCTTTATTTTGACAGGAAGTCAGTGCGGAGACAGGTCTCTTTTCCAGGGGAGCCCTGTATACCACCAAACTACACATTCATATACACATTAAATAAACGTAATTATACACTACAATATATGAAAAACAAAACACAATCATAAAAAATTAATAAAAAATACATTATTCAGTAACATGGTCAAATGCCCCAGAAACATCAATTCATCAAATGTTAAAGCACATTGTAGATCATTCCAAACGCGAGGCGCAAGGAAACCAAAGGCTGATTTAGCTAATTCTCTAGACACCAAAGGAGTCTCCAGAGTTAACCAGCCCTGTGAACAGGTTTGGTACCTTGCGATTTAAGAGTAGAGGAAGCTGCACTTTGATAAAACAGTACCACCATAATCAAGAACAGCTAGAAAGGCTGACTGCAAAATATGCGATTCGGTTTCTGACCTTCACAAAAAGGAGCTGTTAACTATTGTGCTTAAACTCCGTTTGTAACTGAATTTATAAAACGATGCCACTCGCGCAATTAAGAAATAAAGAAGGAGTAAAGAAATAAAGTGGTGGAAAAAGTATCCAAACATCATACTTGAGTAAAAGTAAAGATACTTTAATAGAAAATGACTCTAGTAAAAGTGACCCAGTAAAATACTACTTCAGTAAATGTCTGAAAGTATTTGGTTTTAAATATACTGAAGTATCAAAAGTAAAAGTATTAATGTAATGCGTACTTGTGTGTGGCAGTCGAAATGTATGGAGTAAAAAGTACATTATTTTCTTTAGGAATGTGGTGAAGTAAAAGTAGTCTAAAATATAAATAGTAAAGTACAGACACCCCCCCAAAAAACTACTTAAGTAGTACTTTAAATTATTTTTACCGAAGTACTTTACACCACTGGAAATATAAATGGAAGAAAATACATAGACTATTGTTCTATGGAGTGTTCTGATTTTGTTTTAATAATATTACGTCAAAAATAGTAGCACTGGAAAGTTCCATCCTGAGTGATAAAGTAGAGGCTTTGAATGACTTTACCAGCAGCTACAGTAAGCTACACACTACAGTCTGAGTTAAAGCTGCTGTGGTGACTTTACCAGCAGCTACAGTAAGCTACACACTGCTGTCTGAGTTAAAGCTGCTGTGGTGACTTTACCAGCAGCTACAGTAAGCTACACACTGCTGTCTGAGTTAAAGCTGCTGTGGTGACTTTACCAGCAGCTACAGTAAGCTACACACTGCTGTCTGAGTTAAAGCTGCTGTGGTGACTTTACCAGCAGCTACAGTAAGCTACACACTGCTGTCTGAGTTAAAGCTGCTGTGGTGACTTTACCAGCAGCTACAGTAAGCTACACACTGCTGTCTGAGTTAAAGCTGCTGTGGTGACTTTACCAGCAGCTACAGTAAGCTACACACTGCTGTCTGAGTTAAAGCTGCTGTGGTGACTTTACCAGCAGCTACAGTAAGCTACACACTGCTGTCTGAGTTAAAGCTGCTGTGGTGACTTTACCAGCAGCTAGAGTAAGCTACACACTGCTGTCTGAGTTAAAGCTGCTGTGGTGACTTTACCAGCAGCTACAGTAAGCTACACACTGCTGTCTGAGTTAAAGCTGCTGTGGTGACTTTACCAGCAGCTACAGTAAGCTACACACTGCTGTCTGAGTTAAAGCTGCTGTGGTGACTTTACCAGCAGCTACAGTAAGCTACACACTGCTGTCTGAGTTAAAGCTGCTGTGGTGACTTTACCAGCAGCTACAGTAAGCTACACACTGCTGTCTGAGTTAAAGCTGCTGTGGTGACTTTACCAGCAGCTACAGTAAGCTACACACTGCTGTCTGAGTTAAAGCTGCTGTGGTGACTTTACCAGCAGCTACAGTAAGCTACACACTGCTGTCTGAGTTAAAGCTGCTGTGGTGACTTTACCAGCAGCTACAGTAAGCTACACACTGCCGTCTGAGTTAAAGCTGCTGTGGTGACTTTACCAGCAGCTACAGTAAGCTACACACTGCCGTCTGAGTTAAAGCTGCTGTGGTGACTTTACCAGCAGCTACAGTAAGCTACACACTGCCGTCTGAGTTAAAGCTGCTGTGGTGACTTTACCAGCAGCTACAGTAAGCTACACACTGCCGTCTGAGTTAAAGCTGCTGTGGTGACTTTACCAGCAGCTACAGTAGGTTAGACACTGCTGTCTGAGTTAAAGCTGCTGTGGTGACTTTACCAGCAGCTACAGTAAGCTACACACTGCTGTCTGAGTTAAAGCTGCTGTGGTGACTTTACCAGCAGCTACAGTAAGCTAACCACTGCTGTCTGAGTTAAAGCTGCTGTGGTGACTTTACCAGCAGCTACAGTAAGCTACACACTGCTGTCTGAGTTAAAGCTGCTGTGGTGACTTTACCAGCAGCTACAGTAAGCTACACACTGCTGTCTGAGCTAAAGCTGCTGTGGTGACTTTACCAGCAGCTACAGTAAGCTACACACTGCTGTCTGAGTTAAAGCTGCTGTGGTGACTTTACCAGCAGCTACAGTAAGCTACACACTGCTGTCTGAGTTAAAGCTGCTGTGGTGACTTTACCAGCAGCTACAGTAAGCTACACACTGCTGTCTGAGTTAAAGCTGCTGTGGTGACTTTACCAGCAGCTACAGTAAGCTACACACTGCTGTCTGAGTTAAAGCTGCTGTGGTGACTTTACCAGCAGCTACAGTAAGCTACACACTGCTGTCTGAGTTAAAGATGCTGTGGTGACTTTACCAGCAGCTACAGTAAGCTACACACTGCTGTCTGAGTTAAAGCTGCTGTGGTGACTTTACCAGCAGCTACAGTAAGCTACACACTGCCGTCTGAGTTAAAGCTGCTGTGGTGACTTTACCAGCAGCTACAGTAAGCTACACACTGCCGTCTGAGTTAAAGCTGCTGTGGTGACTTTACCAGCAGCTACAGTAAGCTACACACTGCCGTCTGAGTTAAAGCTGCTGTGGTGACTTTACCAGCAGCTACAGTAAGCTACACACTGCTGTCTGAGTTAAAGCTGCTGTGGTGACTTTACCAGCAGCTACAGTAAGCTACACACTGCTGTCTGAGTTAAAGATGCTGTGGTGACTTTACCAGCAGCTACAGTAAGCTACACACTGCTGTCTGAGTTAAAGCTGCTGTGGTGACTTTACCAGCAGCTACAGTAAGCTACACACTGCTGTCTGAGTTAAAGCTGCTGTGGTGACTTTACCAGCAGCTAAAGTAAGCTACACACTGCTGTCTGAGTTAAAGCTGCTGTGGTGACTTTACCAGCAGCTACAGTAAGCTACACACTGCTGTCTGAGTTAACGATGCTGTGGTGACTTTACCAGCAGCTACAGTAAGCTACACACTGCTGTCTGAGTTAAAGCTGCTGTGGTGACTTTACCAGCAGCTACAGTAAGCTACACACTGCTGTCTGAGTTAAAGCTGCTGTGGTGACTTTACCAGCAGCTACAGTAAGCTACACACTGCTGTCTGAGTTAAAGCTGCTGTGGTGACTTTACCAGCAGCTACAGTAAGCTACACACTGCTGTCTGAGTTAAAGCTGCTGTGGTGACTTTACCAGCAGCTACAGTAAGCTACACACTGCTGTCTGAGTTAAAGCTGCTGTGGTGACTTTACCAGCAGCTACAGTAAGCTACACACTGCTGTCTGAGTTAAAGCTGCTGTGGTGACTTTACCAGCAGCTACAGTAAGCTACACACTGCTGTCTGAGTTAAAGCTGCTGTGGTGACTTTACCAGCAGCTACAGTAAGCTACACACTGCTGTCTGAGTTAAAGCTGCTGTGGTGACTTTACCAGCAGCTACAGTAAGCTACACACTGCTGTCTGAGTTAAAGCTGCTGTGGTGACTTTACCAGCAGCTACAGTAAGCTACACACTGCTGTCTGAGTTAAAGCTGCTGTGGTGACTTTACCAGCAGCTACAGTAAGCTACACACTGCTGTCTGAGTTAAAGCTGCTGTGGTGACTTTACCAGCAGCTACAGTAAGCTACACACTGCTGTCTGAGTTAAAGCTGCTGTGGTGACTTTACCAGCAGCTACAGTAAGCTACACACTGCTGTCTGAGTTAAAGCTGCTGTGGTGACTTTACCAGCAGCTACAGTAAGCTACACACTGCTGTCTGAGTTAAAGCTGCTGTGGTGACTTTACCAGCAGCTACAGTAAGCTACACACTGCTGTCTGAGTTAAAGCTGCTGTGGTGACTTTACCAGCAGCTACAGTAAGCTACACACTGCTGTCTGAGTTAAAGCTGCTGTGGTGACTTTACCAGCAGCTACAGTAAGCTACACACTGCTGTCTGAGTTAAAGCTGCTGTGGTGACTTTACCAGCAGCTAGAGTAAGCTACACACTGCTGTCTGAGTTAAAGCTGCTGTGGTGACTTTACCAGCAGCTACAGTAAGCTAAACACTGCTGTCTGAGTTAAAGCTGCTGTGGTGACTTTACCAGCAGCTACAGTAAGCTACACACTGCTGTCTGAGTTAAAGCTGCTGTGGTGACTTTACCAGCAGCTACAGTAAGCTACACACTGCTGTCTGAGTTAAAGCTGCTGTGGTGACTTTACCAGCAGCTACAGTAAGCTACACACTGCTGTCTGAGTTAAAGCTGCTGTGGTGACTTTACCAGCAGCTACAGTAAGCTACACACTGCTGTCTGAGTTAAAGCTGCTGTGGTGACTTCACCAGCAGCTACAGTAAGCTACACACTGCTGTCTGAGTTAAAGCTGCTGTGGTGACTTTACCAGCAGCTACAGTAAGCTACACACTGCCGTCTGAGTTAAAGCTGCTGTGGTGACTTTACCAGCAGCTACAGTAAGCTACACACTGCCGTCTGAGTTAAAGCTGCTGTGGTGACTTTACCAGCAGCTACAGTAAGCTACACACTGCCGTCTGAGTTAAAGCTGCTGTGGTGACTTTACCAGCAGCTACAGTAAGCTACACACTGCCGTCTGAGTTAAAGCTGCTGTGGTGACTTTACCAGCAGCTACAGTAGGTTAGACACTGCTGTCTGAGTTAAAGCTGCTGTGGTGACTTTACCAGCAGCTACAGTAAGCTACACACTGCTGTCTGAGTTAAAGCTGCTGTGGTGACTTTACCAGCAGCTACAGTAAGCTAACCACTGCTGTCTGAGTTAAAGCTGCTGTGGTGACTTTACCAGCAGCTACAGTAAGCTACACACTGCTGTCTGAGTTAAAGCTGCTGTGGTGACTTTACCAGCAGCTACAGTAAGCTACACACTGCTGTCTGAGCTAAAGCTGCTGTGGTGACTTTACCAGCAGCTACAGTAAGCTACACACTGCTGTCTGAGTTAAAGCTGCTGTGGTGACTTTACCAGCAGCTACAGTAAGCTACACACTGCTGTCTGAGTTAAAGCTGCTGTGGTGACTTTACCAGCAGCTACAGTAAGCTACACACTGCTGTCTGAGTTAAAGCTGCTGTGGTGACTTTACCAGCAGCTACAGTAAGCTACACACTGCTGTCTGAGTTAAAGCTGCTGTGGTGACTTTACCAGCAGCTACAGTAAGCTACACACTGCTGTCTGAGTTAAAGATGCTGTGGTGACTTTACCAGCAGCTACAGTAAGCTACACACTGCTGTCTGAGTTAAAGCTGCTGTGGTGACTTTACCAGCAGCTACAGTAAGCTACACACTGCCGTCTGAGTTAAAGCTGCTGTGGTGACTTTACCAGCAGCTACAGTAAGCTACACACTGCCGTCTGAGTTAAAGCTGCTGTGGTGACTTTACCAGCAGCTACAGTAAGCTACACACTGCCGTCTGAGTTAAAGCTGCTGTGGTGACTTTACCAGCAGCTACAGTAAGCTACACACTGCTGTCTGAGTTAAAGCTGCTGTGGTGACTTTACCAGCAGCTACAGTAAGCTACACACTGCTGTCTGAGTTAAAGATGCTGTGGTGACTTTACCAGCAGCTACAGTAAGCTACACACTGCTGTCTGAGTTAAAGCTGCTGTGGTGACTTTACCAGCAGCTACAGTAAGCTACACACTGCTGTCTGAGTTAAAGCTGCTGTGGTGACTTTACCAGCAGCTACAGTAAGCTACACACTGCTGTCTGAGTTAAAGCTGCTGTGGTGACTTTACCAGCAGCTACAGTAAGCTACACACTGCTGTCTGAGTTAAAGCTGCTGTGGTGACTTTACCAGCAGCTACAGTAAGCTACACACTGCTGTCTGAGTTAAAGCTGCTGTGGTGACTTTACCAGCAGCTACAGTAAGCTACACACTGCTGTCTGAGTTAAAGCTGCTGTGGTGACTTTACCAGCAGCTACAGTAAGCTACACACTGCTGTCTGAGTTAAAGCTGCTGTGGTGACTTTACCAGCAGCTACAGTAAGCTACACACTGCTGTCTGAGTTAAAGCTGCTGTGGTGACTTTACCAGCAGCTACAGTAAGCTACACACTGCTGTCTGAGTTAAAGCTGCTGTGGTGACTTTACCAGCAGCTACAGTAAGCTACACACTGCTGTCTGAGTTAAAGCTGCTGTGGTGACTTTACCAGCAGCTACAGTAAGCTACACACTGCTGTCTGAGTTAAAGCTGCTGTGGTGACTTTACCAGCAGCTACAGTAAGCTACACACTGCTGTCTGAGTTAAAGCTGCTGTGGTGACTTTACCAGCAGCTACAGTAAGCTACACACTGCTGTCTGAGTTAAAGCTGCTGTGGTGACTTTACCAGCAGCTACAGTAAGCTACACACTGCTGTCTGAGTTAAAGCTGCTGTGGTGATGCGCATTATCCACTTGAATTCCCTGAACATCAACAATCATGCATGTCAGTGCATACAGCATAACAGAGTAAATTGAGAGAGAGAGAGAGAGAGAGAGAAATAGGACCTACATCACATATGCGAACCATGTACAGTGCATTGGGAAAGTATTCAGACCCCTTGACTTTTTACACATTTTGTTACGTTACAGCCTTATTCTAAAATTGATTAAATCGTTTTTTTTCAACATTATCAATCCACACACAAAATGTTAGCAAATGTACTAAACATTTTAAAAAATGACAGCGATTACAGCCTCGAGTCTTCTTGGGTATGACGCTACAAGCTTGGCACACCTGTATTTGGGAAGTTTCTCCCATTCTTCTCTGCAGAACCTCTCAAGCTCTGTCAGGTAGGATGGGGAGCGTTGCTGCACAGCTATTTTCAGGTCTCTCCAGAGATGTTCAATCGGGTTCAGGTCCGGGCTCTGACTGGGCCACTCAAGGACATTCAGAGACTTGTCCTGAAGCCAATCCTGCGTTGTCTTGGCTGTGTGTGTAGGGTCGTTGTCCTGTTGGTAGGTGAACCTTTGCCCGTCAGAGGTCCTGAGCGCTCTGGAGCAGGTTTTCATCAAGGATCTCTGTGTACTTTGCTCTGTTCATCTTTCCCTCGATCCTGACTAGTCTCCCAGTCGCTGAAAAACATCTCCACAGCATGAAGCTGCCACCACCATGCTTCACCGTACGGATGCCAGGTTTCCACCAGCCGTGACGCTTGGCATTCAGGCCAAAGATTTACATCTTGGTTTCATCAGACCAGAGAATCTTGTTTCTCATGGTCTGAGTCCTTTAGGTGCCTTTTGGAAAACTCCAAGCGGGTTGTCATGTGCCTTTTACTGAGAAGTGGCTTCCGTCTGGACACTCTACCATAAAGGCCTGATTGGTGGAGTCCAGCAGAGATGGTTGTCCTTCTGGAAGGTTCTCCCATCTCCACAGAGAAACTCTGGCGCTCTGTCAGTGTGACCATCGGGTTCTTGGTCACCTCCCTGACCAAGGCCCTTCTCCCAGATTGCTCAGTTTGGCTTGGCGGCCAGATCTAGGAAGAGTCTTGGTGGTTCCAAACTTCTTCCATTTAAGAATGATGGAGGCCACTGTGTTCTTGGAGACCTTCAATGCTGCAGACATTTTTTGGTACCCTTCCCCAGATCTGGGTCTGAATACTTATGTAAATAAGGTATTTCAGTTTTTATTTTTAATACATTTGCTAAAGATTCTAAAAACCTGTTTTCGCTTCGTCAATATGGGGTATTGTGTGTAGATTGATGAGGATTTTTATTTATTTAATCCATTTTAGAATAAGGCTGTAATGTAACAAAATGTGGAAAAAGGGAAGGGGTGTGAATACTTTCCGAAGGCACTGTATCTAAACCGGCACCTCTATCACCCCCACCAGTTGGTGGCGCTCTTTTTCACGCTGATTTTCAAAACGACTTCTCCGGAAATCCGTTGCAGTGACAGAGACTCTAGGGAGTGTATCCACCATCTCTTCATGGGAACTCAAACACTACAGACCCGTTGTCCTCACGTCTCCCGTCTCCTCCGAAAGGTCCAAAATCATTACTCTCTAACCCAGTCAATGGAGGCTGGTGGGAGGAGCTATAGGAGGACAGGCTCATTGTAATGGCTGAAATGGAATCAATGGAACTGAGTCAAACATGTGGTTTCCATATGTTAGATACTGTTCCATTGTTTCCCAAAACAAAACTGTGCACCCCTTTGGGTCCCCAGGACCAAGATTGAGAAACACTAACCCTCACCAACTCAACCCAACTGCAGATTACAGGCTAGTCTACCTTTAAGGCAAAGTTACAGGATAGAGGAGCACCTGGTGATTTTGGCAGGGAAGTTACAATGCCCCTCTTTGGCACAGTGAGAGGTCATCGTGACCCCAGAGACAAATCTTAGCACCTGAGAAGACCCTGATCAGAATATCCCTTCAGCAACTCCCTACGCGTGACCTCTGCCGCGACCCCGGCAATTCAAAACAGTCTCCCTCTTTCCAACTCAGCCAGGCGTTGATTGCTTCTGTACGCAATAACTGGTGCTTTTACTAGTAAAGTGCATTGTCCCTGTCAAATAAATGAATACATCAGCACATATTACTGACTACCTAAGCGACACCAAAGATGGCGGATGCAACAACAAATGCTGACGACATAGTGCTATATATGGAGCGGTAGGCAGACTAGTGGTTAAGCGCATGGGGCCAGTAACCAAAAGGTTGCTGGTTCCAATCCCTGAGCCACCTAGGTGAAAAATCTGTCGGTGCCCTTGAGCAAGGCACTTAACCCTAGTCGCTCTGGATATGAGCTTCTGCTAAATGACTAACATGTAAATATAGCAATGCATAGTCCTATATAGTCATAGGCAAGCATGGTCCTTGGTAGCGCATGTAACTCCAGGATAGTGGGTTTGATTCCTGGGACCGTCCATACAGGTCTGCTAAATGGCATATAACACTATTATTATAAATTAGATCATTTCACATCTTTTACAATCTTTTAAACCTATGGCAGACTGGGTTCACCGGCCTCATCTTCCTCATTCTTCGTCGTCTCCTTGTTCTTCTTCATTAAGGGTTCTGCATTACTGACGTCCAAAGTCCCTGTTTAAATGGATGAGAGACAGGACTAGAACAGAACCGTCTAACACGTCACATGAACACAGTCAACTAAGTATGTGTTTCACATCCCTGGACTGGTGAAATCTACTATGTAGTCAAGTCCTCTGTTCAACCTCTTGACCATGTAGACCAGTGGTCACCAACATTTTCTGAGTCAAGATCACTTTGAGTGAAAAAGCAGGCCGAGATCTACCCCTCAGATTCTCTTTTAAACATGACTGAAAAAACATAAGCAACATTAACCAATTAAAAACTGTTCTGTGGTCAGTCTGAGGGGAGGGAGAGAGCAGTGGTGAGGCTGACTGATGACCTGATGGTCAGTCTGAGGGGAGGGAGAGAGCAGTGGTGAGGCTGACTGATGACCTGTATCTGATGGTCAGTCTGAGGGGAGGGAGAGAGCAGTGGTGAGGCTGACTGATGACCTGTATCTGATGGTCAGTCTGAGGGGAGGGAGAGAGCAGTGGTGAGGCTGACTGATGACCTGTATCTGATGGTCAGTCTGAGGGGAGGGAGAGAGCAGTGGTGAGGCTGACTGATGACCTGTATCTGATGGTCAGTCTGAGGGGAGGGAGAGAGCAGTGGTGAGGCTGACTGATGACCTGTATCTGATGGTCAGTCTGAGGGGAGGGAGAGAGCAGCGTTGAGGCTGCCTCTCACCCGACTCACTGTCCCTCCACCCTCCTTCCCTCTGCTGAGAAAAGGACAGTCGTCCAGCTGATGGCAAAACTCAAGTCACACTAAGTGTTGACAGTGCTGAATAACAACAAACATGAACTTAAACGTTTTTAAAATCTCACAGCATCAACTTTGCTGTATTCGTTGAGTCTCTCTCTAGTCTTGGTTTTAAACGTTTTGAAATCTCACAGCATCAACTTTGCTGTGCGTTAGAGGCTTTGTTTTAAACCTATGGCTCGAAGAAACTGTGCAGACACGGTGATCTGAGCTATCTGATTGGCCAGTGGTCGGCCTATAGGAGCACTTGATTTGCTCTCTGGACCTGCCGGGTAGGCGGAGTTCTATGATGTTGTATGTTCACATGAAATGGGAACACTTTTCCTTCCCGGCACCAGGGCTGCTGAATCAAGTGGACCTACTGCAAACAGCACCAAAAAATAAAAATAAATAGGAACACAAGGCTTTATCGTTGGGTTTTTTACAGAAATGTTTGGTGATCGACTAGGAATGTCTTAGAGATGGAGCAGTCAATCGCGATTGACCGGTTGGTGACCACTGATGTAGACAGACATGAATTACCTCTCTCTTTAGGTTGTTTTATATAGCGCAATTAGACCTCCACCAGATAACACTACCACACCAGGAAGTAACTCCCATGACTTACGTTTCTCCATGCTGATGGTCAACATCCCTTTTCTTATCAACAGGTAGAGACCTCCAACTCCAACAAGAGCTGTGACTCCAGCTGCAACTCCAACTGCAACAAGATGACACAGGATGTAGAATTATTACAATACCTAATGCGTATTACACATGAAATGACTTAAACAACAGGACATTTTTTACCGATAGTGCCTTCTTTCAAATATCCAAAACAGACCCTCACCTGGAATATGAACCTGTCTCTCCTTCATGTGTTTGATCTCCGGCTGTTGAACCCGACAGGTGAACGTGTTGTTGTCCGTTTTCGGGACGATGACATGGCTTGTCACAGTGTAGCTGCCTTCACGGTCTCTGGATGTCTCTGGAGGTCCAGCAGCAGGGAGGACACGTCCATGAACGTCACACCACTCCATGACAGGCTCTGGGTAGCAGCCTTCAGCCTCACAGCGCAGGACCACCTCATCACCTTTGATTCCTTCAATGGTGATTACTGGTCGAGACGCTGCACCTATAGAGATACAGAGATATACCACGTGTTACGGTCCGGCACTGTTGGTCCTGTCCCTGCTTGTTTTCCTTTCCCTTTTTTCCCTGTGTGTGTTGTTTGTGTCTGTCTCCCCCTGCTGTGCAGCCCAGTCAGAGGATCTAGGTCAGGGGGCGTGGCCATTCTCTCACAAGATCAGTTACATCCAGCTGCAGCTCATTGTCACCAATCAACCAGCAGTTATCTACCCGGGCTGGACACCTCTCCAGCGCCAGTTCGTTCCTACACCACCTGTGGTAACTTGGCTCCGTACAGCAATCTCAGTTTAGTTGTACTCTCTCAGTATTATAGTTGTTTCTGCCACGTTTGTAACCTGTCTCTCCTTCGACCAGATCCCGTCTGTTCCTGCTGCCTGCCTGCCTGCCATTCCCACGCCGCAACCTGCTCCTCTGTTGTCTGATATCCTCGTCATCCAGCTCTCAGGACTACTGGCTCTCCACCCCACTCAGCTCCTACCCCGGCCTGAAGCTACTCCACCCTGAACTGCTTCTCTCTGCCAAAACACGCTGAATAAACTACATCCTAATTCACCCTCTTTGTCCGTGTGTCCGTCTCTGCACCTGAGTCCCCCACCCAACCTAACAGAACGAACTGGCCAAACATGGACTCAGCAGAGATGCCACATGAAACAACGGGTGATGGCGTACAACGCGCCCTCCATTCACAGGGAATGTTATTGGGACAACACGACCAACTCATCCGGTCTCTATTGGATAACAACCAGCGGTTGTTGGATCAAGTATCTCATCTCACCTCTCAGGTAGCTAACCTGGTAACACTCACTACTCTTCCTCCCTCTGCTTCTCCTCCGCCTGTTCCTCCTACAGTGGCTCCAGGCTCGGCTTCCGCTCCTGCCCTTCGGGAACCACCTACAACCTCACCCGAACCTTTCACCAGGGACCTGAACAAATGCCGTGGTTTCCTGCTTCAGTGCCGCTTGGTGTTCCAACAGAAGCCCCTGTCTTTCTCCACGGAATCCTCAAAGGTACATTACGCTCTGGGGTTACTGAGGGGCAAAGCTTTAATTTGGGCAGAAGCGGCTTGTTCTACTCAGCAGATTGCCAGCCTGTCGTTTGACGATTTTTCCTCTCAATTGAAAGTTGTGTTTGATCACCCGGACCATGCCGGGACCGCCACAAAGAGACTGTTGAAGCTACGACAGGGCACGGGTAGCGTGGCTGAATACGCCATTGATTTTTGGACCTTGGCAGCCGATTCCAAGTGGAATGACGAAGCTCTTCAGGGAGCGTTTGTTAACGGGTTAAGTGACACGATTAAGAATGAACTAGCTGTTCGTGAAGAGCCTGCTAACCTTCATGTTCTCGTTTCCCTTGCTACACGAATAGACAACAGGCTACGGGAGAGGAGACAGGAGAGGGGCGGTCGGGTCCACACCGCAGGCGGGGCCCCCTCGCTTTCTGCAACCCGAGCAACACCACCACTCGGACACCGCCCACACACCTCAGCGGATCCCTCCACGGAACTAGACGAGCCCATGCAGCTGGGCCGTGCTCGTCTGTCCCCTGCCGAAAAGGAACGGCGCATGCGGGTTGGTGAGTGCATGTACTGTGGGGACCGCACTCATTTCCTGATTAACTGTCCGGTTCGCCCAAAAGACAAAGCTCGCAGGTAAAAGTGGGCGTACTTGCGAGTGCTACACCTGACTCAATGCCCACAGCACCCCGTCTAGTTATCCCAGCTACAGTCCAGTTCAGGAATCTGTCTCTCCCATTAGCTGCTCTCATTGACTCTGGTGCTGAGGATAGTTTCCTTGACGTTAACCTGGTCACTCAGGCTGAGATCCCTGTTAAGCCCCTGCCTAAGCCTATAACAGTAACCGCTATAGACGGCCGTCAGTTTGCCAACATCACCCACCAAACTGTCCCCGTTTCTCTCATGCTGTCCGGCAATCACAAAGAAACCATCCAGTTTAAAGTAGTCTCCTCCTCGGCCTCCCCCCTTATCCTCGGTTTCCCTTGGCTTAGCCTTCACAACCCCCATATTGACTGGCAAAACCACAAGATACACAGTTGGAGCACTCACTGCCATTCTGCTTGCCTTGGGTCGGCTATTCCGCCCTCGGTAGGTTCCCCTGCTTCCCCTGTCAAAACCCCAGACCTCTCTTCAGTCCCTGAGGAGTACTTGGACCTGGCCGAGGTATTCAGTAAGTCCAAGGCACTTTCACTACCACCTCATAGGCCATACGATTGCGCTATTGAGTTACTGCCTGGAGCCCCTTTGCCGTCCAGTCGGCTTTTCAATCTGTCCCGTCCTGAGAGAGAAGCTATGGAAATCTACATAGGCGACTCCCTAGCCTCTGGCATCATTCGTCCCTCATCTTCCGCTGTTGGTGCTGGGATTTTTTTTGTAGAGAAGAAGGACAAAACATTACGCCCCTGCATTGACTACAGAGGACTAAATAACATCACAGTCAGAAATACATACCCCCTGCCTCTCATCAACTCAGCATTTGAACCCCTTCATGGTGCCACCGTGTTTACCAAACTCGACCTGCGTAACGCTTACCACCTCGTTAGGATCAGGCAGGGAGACGAATGGAAAACTGGGTTCAATACCCCTCTCGGACACTTTGAATACCTAGTCATGCCATTCGGTCTCACTAACGCCCCAGCAGTGTTTCAGGCCATGGTTAACGATGTGTTGAGGGATTTTCTACACCGTTTTGTGTTTGTCTATTTGGATGACATTCTAATATTCTCTAAGTCACAGGATGAACACGTCTCCCACGTCCGTCTGGTTCTCCAACGCCTCATGGAAAATAAACTGTATGTGAAAGCAGAACAATGTGAGTTCCACCGGCAGTCCGTCCCCTTTTTGGGCTTTATTATCGAGCGGGGACAAGTGTCACCAGACCCTGACAAGATCAGAGCGGTGGTGGAGTGGCCCACACCCACGTCTCGGAAGCAGCTACAACGCTTCCTGGGCTTCGCCAACTTCTACCGCCGCTTCATCAGGGGTTTCAGCCGAGTGGTTGCCCCCCTGACCAAGCTCACCTCCCCAAAGGTGCCATTCCTGTGGACGCCTGAGGCCGAGTCAGCCGTGAGTACATTGAAGGAACTGTTCACCACCTCACCTGTTCTTATTCATCCAGACACTAGTTTGCAGTTTATTGTGGAAGTGGACGCCTCTGATTCGGGGGTGGGGGCTGTCCTGTCACAACGTTCCCCCACGGACCAGAAGCTCCATCCTGTGGCCTTTTTCTCCAGGAGATTGACCCCTGCTGAGAAGAACTACGACGTGGGTAACCGGGAGTTGCTTGCTGTCAAGTTGGCGTTGGAGGAGTGGAGGCACTGGCTAGACGGAGCAGAGCAACCCTTCATAGTCTGGACAGACCACAAGAACCTGGCTTACATCCAGTCATCCAAGAGGCTAAACTCCCGTCAGGCCAGATGGGCTCTGTTCTTCAGCAGGTTCAAGTTTATTTTAACATATCGTCCTGGCACACGTAATGTCAAGCCTGATGCTCTCTCTCGCCAGTTTACAGACAATGAAGACTCCAGCAATCCTGAACCTGTTCTGCCCGCTTCCTGTTTGGTGGCGGCGATTCACTGGGAAATCGAGTCCCTCGTCCGATCGGCACAAGAGTCGGAACCTGGACCGGCCGATGGCCCTCCCGACCTTCTCTATGTTCCCGCAGCCGTGCGGCCGCAAGTGCTCAACTGGATCCACACCTCGCGCTTCTCCTGCACCCTGGTATGAACCGTACACTGTCGCTACTGAAGAGGCACTTTTGGTGGCCATCCGTCGAGACTGACGTCCGGGAGTACGTGGCGGCCTGTTCCATCTGTGCCCAAAATAAGGCTTCCCACCGGGCTCCTTCGGGCCTGCTGCGGCCTCTCCCAGTCCCGAGTCGTCCTTGGTCTCACGTGGCCTTGGACTTCGTCACTGGACTTCCTATGTCTGAGGGTAATGACACCATACTCACCATCGTGGACAGATTCTCTAAATCTGCCCATTTTGTTGCATTACCAAAATTACCGTCTGCCAGTGAGACAGCCGACCTCTTTGTCCTACATGTATTCCGTCCCCATGGAATACCTGTGGACATAGTGTCCGATAGAGGTCCACAGTTCATTTCTCGGGTATGGAAGGAGTTTTGTTCTGCTCTGGGTGCCTCTGTCAGTCTCTCATCAGGTTTCCATCCCCAGTCCAATGGCCAGACTGAGAGGACCAATCAGGACCTGGAGGCTGCTCTACGCTGTGTGACATCCCAGAACCCGTCCACCTGGGCCAAACACCTCCCGTGGGTCGAATATGCCCACAATTCCCTCACCTCATCTGCCACCGGCCTTTCATCATTTGAGGCGGCTTTGGGGTACCAACCGCCATTGTTCCCGTCTCAGGAAAAGGAGTTAACCGTCCCGTCAGTTCAGGATAACCTTCGTCGCTGCCGCAAGGTGTGGGTGGACACCCGTGAGGCCCTTCTACGGACAGCAGAGCGCAACAAGAGAGTGGCGGACAGGCACAGGGTAGTCGCTCCCCAGTTCCAGCCTGGTCAGCGAGTCTGGCTCTCCTCCAGCAACATCCCCCTGCGCACTAACTCCCGTAAGCTGTCGCCCCGGTATTTGGGTCCTTTCGAGATCGACTCCATCATCAACCCTTCGGCTGTTCGGTTGAAGCTTCCCCAGGCCATGAGAGTCCATCCTACATTTCACGTGTCCCAGCTGAAGCTGGTCTCCTCCAGCCCTTTGTGTCCGCCTGTGGATCCCCCTCCGCCACCGCGTATTATTGACGACCATCCAGCCTACACGGTGCGGAGACTGCTGGACGTCCGGAGGCGTGGAAGAGGGCTTCAGTACCTGGTGGACTGGGAGGGATACGGTCCCGAGGAGAGGTCCTGGATTCCCCGACGGTTTATACTGGATCCGCAGCTGGTGGCTGATTTCCATAGGGACCACCCTGACAAGCCGGGTGGGTCGCCGGGTGGCGCCCGTTGAGGGGGGGGTACTGTTACGGTCCGGCACTGTTGGTCCTGTCCCTGCTTGTTTTCCTTTCCCTTTTTTCCCTGTGTGTGTTGTTTGTGTCTGTCTCCCCCTGCTGTGCAGCCCAGTCAGAGGATCTAGGTCAGGGGGCGTGGCCATTCTCTCACAAGATCAGTTACATCCAGCTGCAGCTCATTGTCACCAATCAACCAGCAGTTATCTACCCGGGCTGGACACCTCTCCAGCGCCAGTTCGTTCCTACACCACCTGTGGTAACTTGGCTCCGTACAGCAATCTCAGTTTAGTTGTACTCTCTCAGTATTATAGTTGTTTCTGCCACGTTTGTAACCTGTCTCTCCTTCGACCAGATCCCGTCTGTTCCTGCTGCCTGCCTGCCTGCCATTCCCACGCCGCAACCTGCTCCTCTGTTGTCTGATATCCTCGTCATCCAGCTCTCAGGACTACTGGCTCTCCACCCCACTCAGCTCCTACCCCGGCCTGAAGCTACTCCACCCTGAACTGCTTCTCTCTGCCAAAACACGCTGAATAAACTACATCCTAATTCACCCTCTTTGTCCGTGTGTCCGTCTCTGCACCTGAGTCCCCCACCCAACCTAACACCACGGCTCTCAGCCAATCAGCATTCAGGGCTCAAACCACCTTGTTCATAATGTTATACCACGGGTATGACAATAAAATAATTACGTTGGTAACCAGTTTATAATAGCAATAAGGCAACTCAGGGTTTGTGGTATGTGGTCAATATACCACGGCTAATGGCTATATCCAGGTTGCGTCGTGCATAAGAACAGACCTTAGCCGTGGTATATTGGCCATATGCCACACCCACTCGTGACTTATTGCTTAAATATAACAAGGGTTTGCTAATACTTATGGACCTTAAAATTCAAAAAGTAACTTCCAATGACTCACAGCATTGTACATTGAATTAGCTGGGGTTATCACACTATTAAGGTTAGCATGTAGGCTAACCAATCTATCTAACTAATACTCATCAGGCAATGGACTTGACATTGAACTCACCCTTGATGTCATGTGATCTGTCTCTTAAGGGGGATTGGGTGGTCAGCAGGTGTGTTGACTCACCAACAATGAGTTGAATGGTGGTTTTCTGGTGGTCCAACAGTGGAATGTAACAGGTGTAGTTTCCAGCATCAGAGAGTTCCACTCTGGTCAGCTTTAAACTAGCGTTGCCTTCCTCTAGTTCTTCTTTAAACAGTGATGTCCTTCCCCTGAATGATGGATTCTGGAGCGCAAGGTGTCTCTAGCGGTGTCTCCTAACCAGCCTTGGGCCCCCAGTCGGTTATCTTAAGAGGGCCCCCAGTTGGGCCCCCAGTCGGTTATCTTAAGAGGGCCCCCAGTTGGGCCCCCAGTCGGTTATCTTAAGAGGGCCCCCAGTTGGGCCCCCAGTTGGTTATCTTAAGAGGGCCCCCAGTTGGGCCCCCAGTTGGTTATCTTAAGAGGGCCCCCAGTTGGGCCCCCAGTTGGTTATCTTAACAGGGCCCCCAGTTGGGCCCCCAGTCGGTTATCTTAAGAGGGCCCCCAGTTGGGCCCCCAGTCGGTTATCTTAAGAGGGCCCCCAGTTGGGCCCCCAGTTGGTTATCTTAAGAGGGCCCCCAGTTGGGCCCCCAGTCGGTTATCTTAAGAGGGCCCCCAGTTGGGCCCCCAGTCGGTTATCTTAAGAGGGCCCCCAGTTGGGCCCCCAGTCGGTTATCTTAAGAGGGCCCCCAGTTGGGCCCCCAGTCGGTTATCTTAAGAGGGCCCCCAGTTGGGCCCCCAGTCGGTTATCTTAAGAGGGCCCCCAGTTGGGCCCCCAGTCGGTTATCTTAAGAGGGCCCCCAGTTGGGCCCCCAGTCGGTTATCTTAAGAGGGCCCCCAGTTGGGCCCCCAGTTGGTTATCTTAAGAGCGGGTGAGGTGGTGATGAGTTAGCAACTCATTTGAGTTAGCTTGCACTGTAACGTTAACTAGTTAGCTAATAATACGTTTTTTTGTTGTTGTTATATATAAGTTCTCCCAGCCATGTGGACGATTGGAAACAGGGCAGCAAAGTTTGTTTGTCACCAGTGCGGTTTAGAGCATATTACTATTTACCTGTGAATAAATTAATGAAATGGAGAATGGATTAAACTATTTACCCATTTAATAACCGGACCTTCATACAAACTTGCTATGCTGAATTCTTGACACACAATCAGGGTTGCCTGGTCAGGAAACATTTCCAGCCCAATGACCACTCAAATTGCCCGAAAGGCCTGAAAAACAAGCCCCATTTTGTTTTCGCATCAAGAGGGGCCATATTTATACAATAAACCATTTTTCCATAACGTTATCGAGCCAATTAAGAAGCTTCTAATAGTCTTCTTAGACCCTTATTATGACACCATCTCTAATAACCCATTATACACACATACAACTTGGTAACCCTCATATATGCAAACCTATTATACATACAGTATTATAATACTGCAGGCTGTCCGTTTCCTACTTGCAGGCTATCCAGTTCCTACTTGCAGGCTATCCAATTCATACTGCAGACTATCCAATTCCTACTTGCAGGCTATCCAATTTCTACTTGCAGGCTATCCAATTCCTACTTGCAGGCTATCCAATTCCTACTTGCAGGCTATCCAATTCCTACTTGCAGGCTATCCAATTCCTACTTGCAGGCTATCCAATTCCTTCTTGCAGGCTAACCAAATTCCTTCTTGCAGGCTATCCAATTCCTTCTTGCAGGCTATCCAATTCCTACTTGCAGGCTATCCAATTCCTACTTGCAGGCTATCCAATTCCTACTGCAGGCTATCCAATTCCTACTTGCAGGCTATCCAGTTCCTACTGCAGGCTATCCAATTCCTACTTGCAGGCTATCCAATTCCTTCTTGCAGGCTATCCAGTTTCTACTTGCAGGACATCCAGTTCCTACTTGCAGGCTATCCAATTCCTGCTAATAGACTGGTCCAACAGTATATTTCAAGTGATTATAGGCAAACCAATTCCTAATATTGGAGACACCAATGTGCTCCCATTGATCAAGGTTAACTGGTCAGATTCATTATTATAGGGAAATAGTTCTGCCAAATTGAACGCCATGGATTACAGGAAACATCCGCACTGAGCTAAAGGGTAGAGCTGCCGCTTTCAAGGAACGGGACTCTAACCCGGACGCTTATAAGAAATCCCGCTATGACCTCCGACGAACCATCAAACAGGCAAAGAGTCAATACAGGTCTAAGATTGAATCATACTACACTGGCTCTGACGCTCGTCAGATGTGGCAGGGCTTGAAAACTATTACAGACTACAAAGGGAAGCACAGCCGCGAGCTGCCCAGTGACACAAGCCTACCAGACGAGCTAAACCACTTCTATGCTCGCTTCGAGGCAAGCAACACTGAGGCATGCATGAGAGCACCAGCTGTTCCGGATGACTGTGTGATCACGCTCTCCGTGGCCGATGTGAGTAAGACTTTTAAGCAGGTCAACATTCACAAGGCCGCAGGGCCAGACGGATTACCAGGACGTGTACTCCGAGCATGTGCTGACCAACTGGCAAGTGTCTTCACTGACATTTTCAACCTGTCCCTGACTGAGTCTGTAATACCAACATGTTTCAAGCAGACCACCATAGTCCCCGTGCCCAAGAACTCTAAGATAACCTGCCTAAATGACTACCGACCCGTAGCACTGACGTCTGTAGCCATGAAGTGCTTTGAAAGGCTGGTCATGGCTCACATCAACAGCATAATCCCAGAAACCCTAGACCCACTCCAATTTGCATACCGCCCCAACAGATCCACAGATGATGCAATCTCTATCGCACTCCACACTGCCCTTTCCCACCTGGACAAGAGGAACACCTACGTGAGAATGCTATTCATTGACTACAGCTCAGCATTCAACACCATAGTGCCCTCTTAGCTCATCACTAAGCTAAGGATCCTGGGACTAAACACCTCCCTCTGCAACTGGATCCTGGACTTCCTGACGGGCCGCCCCCAGGTGGTAAGGGTATGTAACAACACATCTGCCACACTGATCCTCAACACGGGGGCCCCTCAGGGGTGCGTGCTCAGTCCCCTCCTGTACTCTCTGTTCACCCATGACTGCATGGCCAGGCACGACTCCAACACCATCATTAAGTTTGCCGACGACACAACAGTGGTAGGCCTGATCACCGACAACGATGAGACAGCCTATAGGGAGGAGGTCAGAGATCTGGCCGTGTGGTGCCAGGACAACAACCTCTCCCTCAACGTGACCAAGACAAAGGAGATGATTGTGGACTACAGGAAAAAAAAGAGGACTGAGCACGCCCCCATTCTCATCGACGGGGCTGTAGTGGAATAGGTTGAGAGCTTCAAGTTCCTTGGTGTCCACATCACCAACGAACTATCATGGTCCAAACACACCAAGACAGTCGTAAAGAGGGCACGACAAAGCCTATTCCCCCTCAGGAGACTAAAAAGATTTGGCATGGGTCCTCAGATCCTCAAAAAATTCTACAGCTGCACCATCGAGAGCATCCTGACTGGTTGCATCACCGCCTGGTATGGCAACTGCTTGGCCTCTGACCGCAAGGCACTACAGAGGGTAGTGCGTACGGCCCAGTACATCACTGGGGCAAAGCTCCCTGCCATCCAGGACCTCTATACCAGGCGGTGTCAGAGGAAGGCCCTCAAAATTGTCAAATACTCCAGCCACCCTAGTCATAGACTGTTCTCTCTGCTACCGCACGGCAAGCGGTACCGGAGTGCCAAGTCTAGGTCCAAAAGACTTCTCAACAGCTTCTACCCCCAAGCCATAAGACTCCTGAACAGCTAATCATGGCTACCCGGACTATTTGCACTGCCCCCCCACCCCATCCTTTTTACGCTGCTGCTACTCTGTTAAGTATTTATGCATAGTCACTTTAACTCTACCCACATGTACATATTACCTCAACTACCTCAACTAGCCGGTGCCCCCGCACATTGACTCTGCAACGGTACCCCCCTGTATATATAGCCTCCCTACTGTCACTTTATTTTACTGTATATATAGCCTCCCTACTGTCACTTTATTTTACTTCTGCTCTTTTTTCTCAACACTTTTTTTGTTGTTGTTTATTCTTACTTTTTTTGTTTAAAATAAATGCACTGTTGGTTAAGGGCTGTAAGTAAGCATTTCACTGCAATGTCTGCACCTGTTGTATTCGGCGCATGTGACCAATAAAATTTGATTTGATTTGATTTGATTTGATACCTCCGCCTTTGTGCAAGGAGGAGAAGGAGGAGCACTGCCAGAGCCCTGCAAAATGACCTCCAGCAGGCCACAAATGTGCATGTGTCTGCTCAAACGGTCAGAAACAGACTCATGTGTGACAGAGTCTGGAGACGCCGTGGAGAACGTTCTGCTGCCTGCAACATCCTCCAGCATGACCGGTTTGGCGGTGGGTCAGTCATGGTGGGGGTGGCATTTCTTTGGGGGGCCGCACAGCCCTCCATGTGCTCGCCAGAGGTAGCCTGACTGCCATTAGGTACCGAGATGAGATCCTCAGACCCCTTGTGAGACCATATGCTGGTGCGGTTGGCCCTGGGTTCCTCCTAATGCAAGACAATGCTTAATGGAAGCCTTAATGGTGAAATACCTCTGTGAGGGACTGTCTGTTTTTCAGCCAAGCCTTAATGGTGAAAGATCTCTTGTCCTCCTCATCCACAAAATGATGGCGTTCAATTTGGCAGAACTATTTCCCTATAATAATGAATCTGACCAGCTAACATTGATCAATGGGAGCACATTGGTGTCTCCAATATTAGGAATTGGTTTGCCTATAATCACCTGAAATATACTGTTGGACCAGTCTATTAGCAGGAATTGGATAGCCTGCAAGTAGGAATTGGATAGCCTGCAAGTAGGAATTGGATAGCCTGCAAGTAGGAACTGGATAGCCTACAAGTAGGAATTGGATAGCCTGCAGTATTATAACACTGTATGTATAATCGGTTTGCATATATGAGGGTTACCAAGTTGTATGTGTGTATAATGGGTTATTAGAGATGGTGTCATAATAAGGGTCTAAGAAGACTATTAGAAATCATGGGTACTAAACCCTCTAAGAGCACCGTTGGAGGGGCTGATCCAGTGGGGAAAATACAACTTGGACACCCACACGTAGATGTACATATGTGGTGTAAAAAGGGTTCTGAGAAATATTCAGTGGTCCCTTTACGGATCATTTGATAAGGTTAAAGCACTGTATGACTGTCCAAAGCGTGTCAGACAAAGATTGGGGCATTTTCTATGCTTTTAAAACAGCTTCCAACTAAATATATAATCGGCACGTTAATCAGAGCCTTCATCAAGAATTTAAGGAATACCACCCCAGTAATACATTTTGAAACAAAACCCATGTCAGAAGGTGCTGTGTGTAGATGTGGTGCAGGAAATCAAGCGCAGGACGCAGAAGCTCAGTCCAACAGACTTTAGTGATCCAACACTCCAAACGATCCAAAAGAGCCTAAAGGCAAGCGATTACGCACACAGGCGTAAAACACACAAGAAAAATAACAACGCGCACAACAAGTGCGAAAACCTCTCCAAACAGAGGAGGAACGAAACACAGTCTAGTAGACAGTAAGCTCAATCACACATGCCACATGACTAACAAAACGAGAACTTATAGGACACACTAATGAACGGTGGCAGCTAGTACTCCGGGGACGACGACCGCCGAAGCCTGCCCGAGCAAGGAAGAGAGGCAGCCTCGGCCGAAACCGTGACAACCCATGAATGGACCAATGAATGTTGAACATGATTTTCTGTCATCACCCACTCAACCGTTTAACTTGCTAGGTAGAGACTGGTTAACTAAACTTAAGGCTACAATTTATTCCAGATGGCGTTTTAGTTGATATCCCCAACAATTAAGTTCTAAACCCAATTCGTGAGTAGGCAAAATTGACCCACTCCCTGAGACGGAGTGGGAAACTGTCTCTCTCTCTCAGTCTATCCTGTCTCAGGTACCAGACTCATCATGGCCAGAGCACTCCAATGACAGAGGACTGATAGACAGTGCTTAGCCCAGTTAGAATAAATGTTGATCCTGGAAAGAAACTCTAGTCTTGGGAGCTACAGTACCTTAAAAAGGAAGTTCCCTCCAAAGTGTATCTCTCCCCTTCTGAATTGGCCAAAGTAATTCATAATTTCGCCGCATTACATATTAATCTCAAAATAATAGACATTTAATGAGTGTGAAGTAGAAAGTGAATATCCAACGGAAATTGGTAATAACTATTTAGAGTAACATTGTTAGTATAGACTAAAACACAAACAATGAATTGGTAATAAATATTTAGAGTAACATTGTTAGGGTAGACTAAAACACAAACAATGCCTTCCAATAAGGAGACGTTAAAAGGGGAAAATGGCCTCCTGGTGAACTGAAGTTATCATGTTTGTTTTGTTTGTTTTTAAACCTTACAATATGAGTGGCGCAGTGGTCTAAGGCACTGCATTGCAGTGCTAACTGTGCCACTAGAGATCCTGGTTAGAATCCAGGCTCTGTTGCAGCCGGCCGCGACCGGGAGACTCATGGGCGGCGCACAATTGGCCCAGCGTCGTCCAGGGTAGGGGAGGGAATGGCCGGCAGGGATGTAGCTCTGTTGATAGGGTGGGTTCGATTCCCACGGGGGGCCAGTATAAAAAAAATATATATATATATATGTAATCACTAACTGTAAGTCGCTCTGGATAAGAGCGTCTGCTAAATGACTAAAATGTAAAAGCAGAACATTGTTTGAGAGTGATCCGTGTGTTTTAGCAGTAGTGATTGAGAGGGTTTTCCCATTGGAAAGAGTAGAAGGGTCCTAGTTGAAGGAAACAGATATGGAGACTAGTGAAAGTAACAAAGACAGTGATAAAGTCAAATGGAAAGATTCATCGTACTCATGATCTATCAGTTGAGGTCAAATCTAATGAGTGTTGACAGTATGTGAATGGTAATATATTACAACAACAAGTATGTGAATAGTAGTGGCTTTCAGATAGTACTCTATTAATGCAATATTTTAGTCATTTGAAGAAGCTAAGGTTTCAATACAAGGTCACATGACGATTGGGCCTTGGGACTGATATTAAAATAAAGGCTGCCATCTGGTGTTTGGGTTAAAGCTAGGCTTCCTGTGGACCCATAGATAAACCACCGGTGAAAGTGAATGGTACTTACTGAACTCAGGCTGTAAAGGACACAGTGGGAAAAATTGGAACAGAGGTACAAATAATTGAATGAGACACGTTTTTTGACGATTTCCAATTACTATTTCTTAATTCAATAGTGTGAATAACACCAGTGACTTAAGTATGAAGGTAATGTCATCTAAAACAATAATCTGTTTCCAGTATGTGGAACACTGTCCAAAATTGAAGAAGATCCCAGTAAAAATGTCTATTACTATAAAAGAAAAAGCCTTTTTCAAGGCCTAGCGGGTTTGTTCAACAACAGGTTTCATATTTTGACTAGTTGATGTCCCAGGGACAGAACATATGTCAGTGCAACAGGTATATATGATAAGACCACCTGGGATAGTTTCCTTTAGAAAGTACCTGTTCCGCTTAATGGGACCCTGTCCAACCTGATGTGTCTCCAGTATGATTATGTATACGCATGGTTTTATCAAGGGTTCCTGCCTTAAAAGCTCTGTTGAAAAGGGGAGGATGGTACACAAAGTAGTACTGAATATTGCATTCTTAGGACTGATTAAGGTGTAGCATTGTGAAAACTAAGGACTTTTTTTTCTCTCTTCCAGGAATGTCCACTAAGTTTTCTGATGAGTTTAACAATGATTCTGTATCTCTCCCTTTGAAATGCTTCTTGAGGCAGGTTTCTCTTGACCCTTTATAATTGCTCAATAGGTGTAATTCTGATTTGGACAGGTGAGAAGGAGAGAGACAGAGCACTGCCCCAGAACTGTGAAGAAAGCACAAAGGAAGGGAGAGCTACTCTAACAACTAGGGTATGAGTGGTGTGAGGAAAACCTCTCTTAGACGGGACGGACCAAGGCGCAGCGTGATATGCGTACATGTTTATTAAATATTAAACACAACGACAAAAAACAACAAACAAAACGAACCGTGAAGTACAAGGTACAACAAACAACATACCTCACACGGAACAAGATCCCACAACACCTAATTGCCAATAGGCTGCCTAAGTATGCTCCCCAATCAGAGACAACGAGCGACAGCTGCCTCTGATTGGGAAACACACCCGGCCAAAACATAGAACTACAAAACCTAGATCACAAACATAGAAAATACAACATAGAAAATCACACCCTGACTCAACAAATAAGTGTCCCCAGAGTCAGGGCGTGACATCACTCTTCCTTGAATTCCCACATGGGATACATTTTTTCCCTTATGGAGATATCAAGGGTTATAATTATAATTGTATTTGTTATTCTGATTCGTTTATTTTTATTTCACCGGCAGAGTTTTGTTTTTGTGTGAGTCATGTGTCCAAAGGGGGAATGGTAAGAAAATAATTGTAGAATATAATGATACACACCTACATTTACCACGATCGCAGATCAAACCTGTGTCCAATGTCTAATCTGACAAGAACACAACGCAGGAAAGCAAGTAGTGACCTCTTTGTCAAGCCTACCAGTCCCCTGGGTCCTTTTTGTAAATATGCTAATTGATTTTGTTCACATGCATGCCTGTAAAATACTAAAATATATGTTTGTAATGGTTGACAGTTACTCCAAATGGATTGAAACCTTCCCCACATCAAATGAGGAAGCAAGGACTGTGGCTAAGCTGCCTGTTACAAGACAATGTTCCACGCATAGAATTAAAAAGGTATTGTCGGATATTATTCATTCTAATCAGACAGGTTTTTTACAAGGAAGATACATTGGCGATAAAATAAGGCAAGTATTGGAAACAATAGAACATTATGGAAAATCGGAGAAACCAGGCCTGCTATTCATAGCAGACTTCGAAAAGGAATTTCATAAATTGCAGGGTGGGCCCAGCAGAGAGAGAGAGAGAGAGAGAGAGAGAGAGAGAGAGAGAGAGAGAGAGAGAGAAATAGGACCTACATCACATATGCGAACCATGTACATTGCATTGCGAATGTATTCAGACCCCTTGACTTTTTACACATTTTGTTACGTTACAGCCTCATTCTAAAATGGATTTGAATGATTTTACCCCCTCATCAATCTACACACAATATCGCATAATGACAAAGCAAAAACAGGTTTTTCGAAACAAAAGTTGTAGGAAGGGTACCAAAGAATTGCTGCATTATTGAAGGTCCCCAAGAACACAGTGGCCTCAATCATTCTTAAATGGTAGAAGTTTGGAACCACCAAGACTCTTCCTAGAGTTGGTCACCTGGCCAAACTGAGCATTCGGGGGAGTAGGGACTTGGTCAGGGAGGTGACCAAGAACCCGATGGCTACTCTGACAGAGCTCCAGAGTTCCTCTGTGGAGATGGGAGAACCTTCCAGAAGGACAACCATCTCTGCAGAACTCCACCAATCAGGCCTTTATGGTAGAGTGGCCAGACAGAAGCCACTCCTCAGTAAAAGGCACATGACAGTTCGCTTGGAGTTTGCCAAAAGGCACCTAAAGGACCCTCAGACCACGAGAAAGAAGATTCTCTGGTCTGATGAAACCAAGATTGAACTCTTTGGCCTGAATGCCAAGCGTCACGTCTGGAGGAAACCTGGCACCATCCCTAGGGTGAAACATGGTGGTGGCAGCATCATGCTGTGGGGATGTTTTTCAGTGGTAGGGACTGGGAGACTAGTCAGGATCGAGGGAAAGATGAATGGAGCAAAGCACAGAGAGATCCTTGATGAAAACCTGCTCCAGAGCACTCAGAACCTCAGACTGGGGCAAAGGTTCACCTTCCAACATGACAACGACCCTAAGCACACAGCCAAGAAAACGCAGGAGTGGCCCAGCCAGAGCCCGGACTTGAACCTGATCGAACATCTTTGGAGAGACCAGCTGTGCAGTGACGCTCCCCACCCAACCTAACAGAGCTTGAGAGGATCTGCAGAGAAGAATGGGAGAAACTCCCCAAATACAGATGTGCTAAGCTTGTAGCATCATACCCAAGAAGACTCGAGGCTGTAATCACTGCCAAAGGTGCTTCAACAAAGTACTGAGTAAAGGGTCTGAATAGTTACAGTTGAAGTCGGAAGTTAGGTTGGAGTCATTAAAACTCGTTTTTCAACCACTCCACAAATTTCTTGTTAACAAACTATCGTTTTGGCAGGTCAGTTAGGGCATCTACTTTGTGCATGATACAAGTAATTTTTCCAACAATTGTTTACAGACAGATTATTTCACTTATAATTCACTGTATCACAATTCCAATGGGTCAGAAGTTTACATACACTAAGTTGACTGTGCCTTTAAACAGCTTGGAAAATTCCAGAAAATGATGTCATGGCTTTAGAAGCTTCTGATAGGCTAATTGACATCATTTGAGTCTATTTGAGATGTACCTGTGGATGTATTTCAAGGCCTACCTTCAAACTCAGTGCCTCTTTGCTTGACATCATCAGAAAATCAAAATAAATCAGCCAAGACCTCCGAAAAAAATGGTAGACCTCCACAAGTCTGGTTCATCCTTGGGTGCAATTTCCAAACGCCTGAAGGTACCATGTTCATCTGTACAAACAATAGTACGCAAGTATAAACACCATGGGACCACGCAGCCGTCATACCGCTCAGGAAGGAGATGTGTTCTGTCTCCTAGAGATGAACGTACTTTGGTGCGAAAAAATGCAAATCAATCCCAGTACAACAGCAAAGGACCTTGTGAGGGTGGTGCGGTCTGCCGAACACATTACCGGTGGCAAACTACCCGCCCTCCAAGACACATACAGCACCCGATGTCACAGGAAGGCCAAAAAGATCATCAAGGACATCAACCACCCGAGCCACTGCCTGTTCACCCCGCTATCATCCAGAAGGTGAGGTCAGTACAGGTGCATCAAAGCTGGGACCGAGAGACTGAAAAACAGCTTCTATCTCAAGGCCATCAGACTGTTAAATAGCCATCACTAGCACATTAGAGGCTGCTGCTGCCTATTGAAATCACTGGCCACTTTAAGAAATGGAACACTAGTCACTTTAATAATGTTTACATATCTTGCATTACTCATCTCATATGTATATACTGCATTCTATTCTATAATATTCTACTGTATCTTAGTCCATGCCCCTCTGTCATTGCTTGTCCATATATGTATATATTCTTAAATTCCATTCCTTACTAGTATTGTGTGTATTGGGTATATGTTGTGAATTTGTTAGATATTACTTGTTAAATATTACTGCACTGTCGGAGCTAGAAGCATAAGCATTTCGCTACACCCGCTATAACATCTGCTAAACACGTGTATGTGACAAATAACATTTGATTTGATTTGATTTGAAGATGGTGGAGGAAACAGGTACAAAACTATCTATATCCACAGTAAAACCAGTCCTATATCGACATAACCTGAAAGGCCGCTCAGTAAGGAAGATGCCACTGCTCCAAAACCACCATAAAAAAGCCAGACTACGGTTTGCAACTGCACATGGGGACAAGGATCGTACTTTTTGGAGAAATGTCCTCTGGTCTGATGAAACAAAAATAGAACTGTTTGTCCATAATGACCATCGTTATGTTTGGAGGATCTTGCAAGCCGAAGATCACCATACCAACCGTGAAGCACTGGGGTGGCAGCATCATGCTGTGGGGGTGCTTTGCTGCAGGAGGGATGGTGCACTTCACAAAATAGATGGCATCATGAAGAAGGAAAATTACGTGGATATATTGAAGCAACATCTCAAGACATCAGTCAGGAACTTAAAGCTTGGTCGCAAATGGGTCTTCCAAATGAACAATGACCCCAAGCATACTTCCAAAGTCGTGGCAAAATGGCTTAAGGACAACAAAGTCAAGGTATTGGAGTGGCCATCACAAAGCCCTAACCTCAACCCTATAGAAAAGTTGTGGGCAGAACTGAAAAACCTTGTGAGAGCAAGGAGGCCTACAAACCTGACTCAGTTACACCAGCTCTGTCAGGAGGAATGGGCCAAACTTCACCCAACTTATTGTGGGAAGCTTGTGGAAGGCTACCCGAAATGTTTGACCCAAGTTAAACAATTTAAAGGCAATGCTACCAAATACTAATTGAGTGTATGTAAACTTCTGACCCACTGAGAATGTGATGAAAGAAATAAAAGCTGAAATAAATCATTCTCTCTACTATTATTCTGACATTTCACATTTTTTAAATAAAGTGGTGATCCTAACTGACCTAAAACAGGGAATTTGTATTAGGATTAAATGTCAGGAATTGTGAAAAACTGAGTTTAAATATATTTGGCTAAGGTGTATGTAAACTTCCGACTTCAACTGTATGTAAATGTGATGTTTCAGTTTTTGCTTTCTCGTTACGGGGTATTGTGTGTAGATTGATGATGAAAAACAATTTTTTTTAATGAATTTTAGAATTTAACGTAACAGAATGTGGAAAAAATCAAGGGGTCCGAATACTTTCCGAATGCACTGTACATTGTGTCTGTCTGTATATATATATATATATATATATATACTCTATATGAAGTAGTACGTGAATGCAACTTTCAGAACTACTGTCTAAAAAGTATACAAAAGTACCAGAGAATATCTTTAAGTAATAAGAGCAGAGTTTGGAACCATTCAGGAAACCATTCAGGAAACCATTCAGGAAACCATTCAGGGAACAGAACCGGAAAAGAGCCACATTTTTCTACAGGAACGAAAGTGATGTACAGTGGGGAAAAAAAAGTATTTAGTCAGCCACCAATTGTGCAAGTTCTCCCACTTAAAAAGATGAGAGAGGCCTGTAATTTTCATCATAGGTACACGTCAACTATGACAGACAAAATGAGAAAAAAAAATCCAGAAAATCACATTGTAGGATTTTTTTATGAATTTATTTGCAAATTATGGTGGAGAATAAGTATTTGATCAATAACAAAAGTTTCTCAATACTTTGTTATATACCCTTTGTTGGCAATGACACAGGTCAAACGTTTTCTGTAAGTCTTCACAAGGTTTTCACACACTGTTGCTGGTATTTTGGCCCATTCCTCCATGCAGATCTCCTCTAGAGCAGTGATGTTTTGGGGCTGTCGCTGGGCAACACAGACTTTCAACACCCTCCAAAGATTTTCTATGGGGTTGAGATCTGGAGACTGGCTAGGCCACTCCAGGACCTTGAAATGCTTCTTACGAAGCCACTCCTTTGTTGCCCGGGCGGTGTGTTTGGGATCATTGTCATGCTGAAAGACCCAGCCACGTTTCATCTTCAATGCCCTTGCTGATGGAAGCAGGTTTTCACTCAAAATCTCACAATACATGACCCCATTCATTCTTTCCTTTTCACGGATCAGTCGTCCTGGTCCCTTTGCAGAAAAACAGCCCCATAGCATGATGTTTCCACCCCCATGCTTCACAGTAGGTATGGTGTTCTTTGGATGCAACTCAGCATTCTTTGTCCTCCAAACACGACGAGTTGAGTTTTTACCAAAAAGTTATATTTTGGTTTCATCTGACCATATGACATTCTCCCAATCCTCTTCTGGATCATCCAAATGCACTCTAGCAAACTTCAGACGGGCCTGGACAAGTACTGGCTTAAGCAGGGGGACACGTCTGGCACTGCAGGATTTGAGTCCCTGGCGGCGTAGTGTGTTACTGATGGTAGGCTTTGTTACTTTGGTCCCAGCTCTCTGCAGGTCATTCACTAGGTCCCCCCGTGTGGTTCTGGGATTTTTTCTCACCGTTCTTGTGATCATTTTGACCCCACGGGGTGAGATCTTGCGTGGAGCCCCAGATCGAGGGAGATTATCAGTGGTCTTGTATGTCTTCCATTTCCTAATAATTGCTCCCACAGTTGATTTCTTCAAACCAAGCTGCTTACCTATTGCAGATTCAGTCTTCCCAGCCTGGTGCAGGTCTACAATTTCGTTTCTGGAGTCCTTTGACAGCTCTTTGGTCTTGGCCATAGTGGAGTTTGGAGTGTGACTGTTTGAGGTTGTGGACAGGTGTCTTTTATACTGATAACAAGTTCAAACAGGTGCCATTAATACAGGTAACGAGTGGAGGACAGAGGAGCCTCTTAAAGAAGAAGTTACAGGTCTGTGAGAGCCAGAAATCTTGCTTGTTTGTAGGTGACCAAATACTTATTTTCCACCATAATTTGCAAATAAATTCATTAAAAATCCTACAATGTGATTTTCTGGATTTTTTTCTCTCTCAATGTGTCTGTCATAGTTGACGTGTATAAATGAATATCTTTAAGTAATAAGAGCAGAGTTTGGAACCATTCAGGAAACCATTCAGGAAACCATTCAGGGAACCATTCAGGGAACAGAACAGGAAACCATTCAGGAAACCATTCAGGGAACCATTCAGGAAACCATTCAGGAAACCATTCAGGGAACCATTCAGGAAACCATTCAGGAAACCATTCAGGGAACAGAACAGGAAACCATTCAGTTAACCATTCAGGAAACCATTCAGGAAACAGAACAGGAAACCATTCAGGAAACCATTCAGGGAACAGAACAGGAAACCATTCAGGAAACCATTCAGGGAACCATTCAGGAAACCGGAAAAGAGACACATTCTTCGACAGGAACGAAAGTGATCTATACTGTTCTGGAACAGAACTGCTTTTTAAAAGCATGGGAACAGGTTAATAACGTCCTTTTACGTTCCAGGCATTTATTTCCAGTTGCACAAAAAACACAATAAATCTCCTATTCAAAGCCCTCAATCTTATTCCTGTCTGCCTGGCTGCCAGCTGAACATGTCACCGTGTAGGTTACCTGTCCCTCCTCTCTGAAGCCTAGTCTACTATCTTACTAGCTACTGACATTACAAGCGTGATTCAGAAATTAGGGAGAGAGCTTTTTAATTAGATAAAATATAAACTTTTTCTATGCTAGTTAATTGTTTCACATTTGATTTCTTAACTACAAAAAGGTAAGACGTGTCCTTATTTTATTTCTAGTGCTGCTCTGCACACACAAGCTTGTCGGCGCTAGCTAGCGAGTTTTGGTCCAACGTTAAATAAACTCTCTGAAGTTCAAAGACATTCAAAGTTCATTGCATCTCGCGCCCTATACTTGTCTGTCGAGTGCAAGTAAACAACTATAGCTTTTGGCCGCTCCAATAGCAACCTGCTCTATCCGCAGTGATTGGTGAAGTCATTTAATGGTTTTTGGGGGGGGGGTTTAGAACTTTATTATGCTGGTCGAAACAGTGCAACGGAACAAAATAAATAATGGTTCTGTTCAGAACGAAACAATTGGAAAGTAATTTAAGTTCCAACCCATGAATAGGAATTATAATGGTTATAATGGTTATAAGGGTTATAAGGGTTATAATGGTTATAATGGTTATTATGGTTATGAGGGTAATGAGGGTTATGAGGGTTATTATGGTTATGAGGGTTATGACGGTTATGAGGGTTATGGGGGTTATAATGGTTATGAGGGTAATGAGGGTAATGAGGGTAATGAGGGTTATGGGGGTTATGACATTTCACTCCTATGTCTATATCACATTTGTTTTTATAAAAAGTACAAAAGACAACGTAATTCTGTAAATATATATATTTTTAAATCCCTAAAGCCATTACTCTAGTCTTGTTACAGTTTTTTTACCAATCACTTTGGTGTGGTGAAGGTATAAAACTCCAAACTGGTAATATTCGGAACGCAGCAAGTCTTATATTCAAAACCTTTCACTCTGCATTCATTTTGTTGGGAGACATCTTTCACTACACAACCATTGATCCAAAATATAAGTTTACTGTGAAATACACTACATGACCAAAAGTGTGTGGCTGGACACCTGCTGGTCCAACATCTCATTTCAAAATCATGGCCATTAATATGGAGTTGGTCCCCCCCCCTTTGCTGCTATAACAGCCTCCACTCTTCTGGGAAGGCTTTCCACTAGATGTTGGAACATTGCTGCGGGGACTTGCTTCCATTCAGCCACAAGAGCATTAGTGAGGTCGGGCACTGATGTTGGGCGATTAGGCCTGGCTCGCAGTCGGCTTTTCCAATGAATCCCAAAGTTGTTAATTAGTAATAGTAAAATGTATTTTACCAAAGAGAAGACAAAACGTAATGTGAGCATTGCATTGTGAAAAGCAAGTTATTTATATGAACATTTATTGCAATGTGCAACATGTATTTCTAGATAAAACACTTAAGTTTACTGAAAAAGTGACTATGATTTTGTGTGTTGTATTTAGTCAATTGAAAATGTGCTTAGTTTTAAGTTTTGTACTAAATGTGAAAATTGCACCAAAGCACTTGAAAAGAAACTGTAATGCATAGGCCTAGAACAGAGTTGAGGTCAATTCCATTTCAATTCTGGAAGTACACTGAAATTCAAATTCCCATCCCCTTCAATGCTTTTCAATGAGGACAATTTGGAATTTGGAATTGGAATACTTCGGATTGACTTGAATTGAAATGGAATTGACCCCAACCCTGGGCTACAGTACACTCTGAGAAAAAAAGCCTTCCAAAAGGGTTCTTCGGCTGTCCCCATAGGAGAACGCTTTTGGTTCCATGTAGAACCCTTTTGGGTTCCATGTAGAACCCTCTGTGGAAAGGGTTCTGCATGGAACTCAGAAGGGTTCTACCTGGAACCCAAAGGGTTCTACCTGGAACCAAAAAGGGTTCTTCAAGGGTTCTCCAATGGGGTCAGCCCCCTTTTAGTTTTTTTTCTAAGAGTGTATGTCAGGTTCTAACTGCTACATCACTGTTACCATAGAGATACTATTATATGTTCTGCATGTAATTCTATCACTGTTACCATAGAGATACTATTATATGTTCTGCATGTAATTCTATCACTGTTACCGTAGAGATCCTATTATATGTTCTGAATGTAATTCTATCACTGTTACCATAGAGATACTATTCTAGGTTCTGAATGTAATTCTATCACTGTTACCATAGAGATACTATTATATGTTCTGAATGTAATTATATCACTGTTACCATAGAGATACTATTCTAGGTTCTGAATGTAATTCTATCACTGTTACCATAGAGATACTATTCTAGGTTCTGAATGTAATTCTATCACTGTTACCATAGAGATACTATTCTAGGTTCTGAATGTAATTCTATCACTGTTACCATAGAGATACTATTCTAGGTTCTGAATGTAATTCTATCACTGTTACCATAGAGATACTATTCTAGGTTCTGAATGTAATTCTATCACTGTTACCATAGAGATACTATTCTAGGTTCTGAATGTAATTATATCACTGTTACCATAGAGATACTATTCTAGGTTCTGAATGTAATTATATCACTGTTACCATAGAGATCCTTTTCTAGGTTCTGAATGTTATTCTATCACTGTTACCATAGAGATCCTTTTCTAGGTTCTGAATGTAATTCTATCACGGTTACCATAGAGATACTATTCTAGGTTCTGAATGTAATTCTATCACTGTTACCTTAGAGATACTATTCTAGTTTCTGAATGTAATTCTATCACTGTTACCATAGAGATACTATTCTAGGTTCTGAATGTAATTCTATCACTGTTACCATAGAGATACTATTCTAGGTTCTGAATGTAATTCTATCACTGTTACCATAGAGATACTATTATATGTTCTGAATGTAATTCTATCACTGTTACCATAGAGATACTATTATATGTTCTGAATGTAATTCTATCACTGTTACCATAGAGATACTATTCTAGGTTCTGAATGTAATTCTATCACTGTTACCATAGAGAAACTATTATATGTTCTGAATGTAATTCTATCACTGTTACCAGTGATAGAATTGCGCCAACCACTCCTGAGTGACGCAGTGGTCTAAGGCACTGCATCGCAGTGCTAACTGTGCCACTAGAGATCCTGGTTTGAATCCAGGCTCTGTCGCAGCCTGCCGCGACCGGGAGACTCATGGGCGGCGCACAATTGGCCCAGCGTTGTCCAGGGTAGGGGAGGGAATGGCCGGCAGGGATGTAGCTCAGTTGATAGAGCATGGCGTTTGCAACCCAGGGTTGTGGGTTCGATTCCCACGGGGGGGCAGTATTAAAAAAAATATGTATTCACTAACTGTAAGTCGCTCTGGATAAGAGCGTCTGCTAAATGACTAAAATGTAAATGTAAAAATGTTACCATAGAGATACTGTTCTAGGTTCTGAATGTAATTATATCACTGTTACCATAGAGATACTGTTCTAGGTTCTGAATGTAATTCTATCACTGTTACCATAGAGATACTATTCTAGGTTCTGATTGTAATTCTATCACTGTTACCATAGAGATACTATTCTAGGTTCTGAATGTAATTCTATCACTGTTACCGTAGAGATACTATTCTATGTTCTGAATGTAATTCTATCACTGTTACCATAGAGATACTATTCTAGGTTCTGAATGTAATTCTATCACTGTTACCATAGAGATACTATTCTAGGTTCTGAATGTAATTCTATCACTGTTACCATAGAGATCCTTTTCTAGGTTCTGAATGTTATTCTATCACTGTTACCATAGAGATCCTTTTCTAGGTTCTGAATGTAATTCTATCACGGTTACCATAGAGATACTATTCTAGGTTCTGAATGTAATTCTATCACTGTTACCATAGAGATACTATTCTAGGTTCTGAATGTAATTCTATCACTGTTACCATAGAGATACTATTCTAGGTTCTGAATGTAATTCTATCACTGTTACCATAGAGATACTATTCTAGGTTCTAAATGTAATTCTATCACTGTTACCTTAGAGATACTATTCTAGTTTCTGAATGTAATTCTATCACTGTTACCATAGAGATACTATTCTAGGTTCTGAATGTAATTCTATCACTGTTACCATAGAGATACTATTCTAGGTTCTGAATGTAATTCTATCACTGTTACCATAGAGATACTATTATATGTTCTGAATGTAATTCTATCACTGTTACCAGTGATAGAATTGCGCCAACCACTCCTGAGTGACGCAGTGGTCTAAGGCACTGCATCGCAGTGCTAACTGTGCCACTAGAGATCCTGGTTCGAATCCAGGCTCTGTCGCAGCCTGCCGCGACCGGGAGACTCATGGGCGGCGCACAATTGGCCCAGCGTTGTCCAGGGTAGGGGAGGGAATGGCCGGCAGGGATGTAGCTCAGTTGATAGAGCATGGCGTTTGCAACCCAGGGTTGTGGGTTCGATTCCCACGGGGGGGCAGTATTAAAAAAAATATATATTCACTAACTGTAAGTCGCTCTGGATAAGAGCGTCTGCTAAATGACTAAAATGTAAATGTAAAAATGTTACCATAGAGATACTGTTCTAGGTTCTGAATGTAATTATATCACTGTTACCATAGAGATACTGTTCTAGGTTCTGAATTTAATTCTATCACTGTTACCATAGAGATACTATTCTAGGTTCTGATTGTAATTCTATCACTGTTACCATAGAGATACTATTCTAGGTTCTGAATGTAATTCTATCACTGTTACCGTAGAGATACTATTCTATGTTCTGAATGTAATTCTATCACTGTTACCATAGAGATACTATTCTAGGTTCTGAATGTAATTCTATCACTGTTACCATAGAGATACTATTCTAGGTTCTGAATGTAATTCTATCACTGTTACCATAGAGATACTATTCTAGGTTCTGAATGTAATTCTATCACTGATACCATAGAGATACTATTCTAGGTTCTGAATGTAATTCTATCACTGTTACCATAGAGATACTATTCTATGTTCTGAATGTAATTCTATCACTGTTACCGTAGAGATACTATTCTATGTTCTGAATGTAATTCTATCACTGTTACCATAGAGATACTATTCTAGGTTCTGAATGTAATTCTATCACTGTTACCATAGAGATACTATTCTAGGTTCTGAATGTAATTCTATCACTGTTACCATAGAGATACTATTCTAGGTTCTGAATGTAATTTTATCACTGTTACCGTAGAGATACTATTCTAGGTTCTGAATGTAATTCTATCACTGATACCATAGAGATACTATTCTAGGTTCTGAATGTAATTCTATCACTGTTACCATAGAGATACTATTCTAGGTTCTGAATGTAATTCTATCACTGTTACCGTAGAGCTACTATTCTATGTTCTGAATGTAATTCTATCACTGTTACCATAGAGATACTATTCTAGGTTCTGAATGTAATTCTATCACTGTAACCATAGAGATACTATTCTAGGTTCTGAATGTAATTCTATCACTGTTACCATAGAGATACTATTCTAGGTTCTGAATGTAATTCTATCACTGTTACCATAGAGATACTATTCTAGGCTCTGAATGTAATTCTATCACTGTTACCATAGATATACTATTCTAGGTTCTGAATGTAATTCTATCACTGTTACCATAGAGATACTATTAGGTTCTGAATGTAATTCTATCACTGTTACCATAGAGATACTATTCTAGGTTCTGAATGTAATTATATCACTGTTACCATAGAGATTCTATTATATGTTCTGAATGTAATTATATCACTGTTACCATAGAGATCCTATTATATGTTCTGAATGTAATTCTATCACTGTTACCATAGAGATACTATTCGATCCTAATTTATGGATTTAATATGACTGGGAGTATAGATATGCATCTGTTGGTCACCGATACCTTAAAAGAAATGGGCCTCACAATGGGCCTCAGGATCTTGTCACAGTATTTCTGTGCATTCAAATTGCCATCGATAAAATGTAACTGTGTTCGTTCTTTGTAGCTTATGTCTGCCCATACCATAACCCCACCGCCACCATGGGGCACTCTGTTCACAACATTGACATCAGCAAACCGCTCGCCCCCACACAACGCCATACACGTGGTCTGCGGTTGTGAGGCTGGTTGGACGTACTGCTAAATTCTCTAAAGCAACGTTGGAGGCGGCTTATGGTAGAGAAATTACCATTAAATTGTCTGGCAACTGCTCTGGTTGCATGCCAATTGCACGCTCCCTCAAAACATGAGACATCTGTGGCATTGTGTTGTGTGACAAAACTGCACATTTTAGAGTGTTATTTTATTGTCCCCAGTACAAGGTGCACCTGTGTAATGATCATGCTGTTTAATCAGCTTCATGAAATGCAACACCTGTCAGGTGGATGGATTATTTTAGCAAAGGAGAAATGTTCACTAACAAGGATGTAAAAACCAATTTGTGCACATTTGAGAGAAATAAGCTTTTGTGCGTGTGGAACATTTCTGGAATCATTTATTTCAGCTCATGAAACATGGGACCAACACTTTACATGTTGTGTTTATATTTTTGTTCAGAGTATGTTCTGAATGTAATTCTATGACTGTTACCATAGAGATACTATTCTAGGTTCTGAATGTAATTCTATCACTGTTACCATAGAGATACTATTCTAGGTTCTGAATGTAATTCTATCACTGTATGTATAAATCTTCTTCCCAACTGAAGGAATTAAACAACTGTAAGGAATGAAGCCTTTGAGAGTTTAAAGGTTTGTCCGTGTGGTGTTTAAATGTAACCTCAGATAGTGTACAAACACACACACACACACACACACACACACACACAAATACACACGTGTACAAACAAATACACACGCACACTAATCGCAAACCCTGTCAGAGAGAGGTTTGTTAAAAGTATTTTAGTGTAACAACGTATCAAATACAACATTCCTCAGAATATCAGACAACAGGACTTACTATCCAGCTGTGTATTGTTAGGTAGCTCTGGTCCAGGGTGTTACGTACATCAAGAAGGTTCAGCACCAGCAAGACGCACGTCACACCCTGGACCAGAGACAATCATTAGGACGTAGTGCAACAACCTTTACGTTCCAAATGGCACCCTATTCCCTTACAGTCTTTTACAATCACTTTGGCACTAATTTCAGAACACTTTTTTCAATTGCTTGGATAAAATACACATAAAACTAAGATCATTTGTTCATTTAACAAAAGTCACCTGTTCAATATGACACAACTTAACATCAAAGGACTACTATTTCAAAAGGCAATTCACACATTACATTTCAGATGAGTGTCTATTCATTTCATTACAATTATCCAACTATCAATTGATACAACTGCTCAAAATGATAAGTAACTGTTGCATTACTCTTAATGCATAGTTGTATGGAAACAGACAAACAATATTCCATGTTTAGATCATGAAAGTTTTAAGATAACAAGATTCATTGTCACCAATTAGCGTGGAGCATGAACCAATTAGACTACATTATCTATGGATGTAATATTTCATCATCATTCTTTATCAGACACCGTTTCTATGGTCCCATGTACCACCTTTTCAGACTATTTACAGTATTAACAGTACTGCACTGTATGGATACAGGCCCTTGTAATTGCTTGTCCAATTCTGCCAACTCGTTACTGATGATTGAGTTCACATTGTGGAACGAGTATATAAAGAATTGATTGGGATCCACTTGCAACAACATAGCGATACGTACTGTAACTTGGAGCCGGCAGGTGATCCAGGTCACAATAGAGGTCAAGCAGTGGTGGGAGGAAGACGAGGAAGACGTGTTGGTCAAAAGAATGGCAGGGGACAAGCACCCCTTCTGAGAGGTGGTCGTGGGGGAACGTGGTAGAGGACAAGGCCACGGACCAAGACAGCGGCAGCAACAGCAAAGAGTGTCCAATGAAATTCCGAGCAATAGTTGTAGACCATGTCATAAATCATGGCATGACAATGACTGAGGCGGCTACAATGATACAACCGAACCTCAGAATGTCAACCGTGGCCTCAATAATCAGAACTTTCCGCAATGAGAACCGGTAAGTCGTCAGCATGCACTAAACATTACGCTACTCTCAATTGTCAAATGACTGCATACCAATGTGTATCACAGAGTAGGTGATGTGACCAAGTGTCTTCTTACTGTAATGTTCCCTGTAGAATTGTGGAATCCATAAGTTTGCCGACTATTGCACGCATGCTGAAAAGGCACCAGGTGTCTTGAAAACAACTATACCGTGTGCCTTTGGAAAGAAATGCAGACAGAGTGAAGCAAATGAGGACTGAGTATGTTCAGTTTCAAGATGGCTGTTGTAATAAAATTCCCTAATAATTCTACAGTGTACAGTAATCAGTAAATCTCTTTCCAAAATGTATTTTTAGAGGGTGATGGAGCTGGATGCTGATGACAACCATCACAAATTCATATATTTGGATGAGGCAGGCTTTAACCTGGCCAAGACGAGGAGGAGAGGTCGGAATTTCATTGGCCAGCGGGCAACCATCCAAGTACCTGGACAACGTGGGGCCAACATTACCATGTGTGCGGCTATATCAGAAGATGGTGTGGTGGGACGCAGACCTCGTATTGGATCATATAATGCAGCTCTCCTTGTAACCTTCCTTGATGAGCTTGATCAGGTCTGTAGAGCTGGTGGCGTGACCTATGTCATTGTGTGGGATAATGTCAGGTTCCACCATGCTCATATGGTGCAAGCATGGTTTCAGGCCCATGCACAATTTACCACCCTGTATTTACCCCCATACTCTCCTTTCCTTAACCCGATTGAGGAATTTTTCTCCACATGGAGATGGAAGGTTTATGATAGGCGCCCTAATGAACAAGTCACTCTTCTCCAGGCCATGGATGACGCATGCAATGACATCACGGCAGACCAGTGTCAGGCCTGGATTCGCCATGGCCAAAGGTTTTTTCCAAGATGTTTGGCTAATGAAAACATCCATTGTGATGTAGATGAGAACCTGTGGCCAAATCCACAAGACAGAGTTGATGAAAATGCAGAAGTACAGTAATCACTCCTATGTTTAGCTTTTTACAGTACAAGCAAGCAAGTTGAGGAACACTGCATTTGATGTTTTACAGTACTGTATTGTTTTTCATCAATATATTTCAGATTTTGTTCAATGATTCCACTGTGTCTGTAGTATTCTCTCTACTACTGCAGTACTTTTACAGGGATGTATTTACATGTAGTACCATAATGAAACATGTATCACCTATTTTGTACTACAATATTTAATGATCGTACGAACAATGACACAGTGAAACTATCGGTTGCTTGTGTGTGGGTGATCTAAATTAACGTTTCATTGGTATTTCACAATAAATTTGTTTTTTGAACCAATGATTGTGCAAGTGCAAGATTTCTTTAAAGATATGAATGCACAATGCAATGTTTTGATCATTGGACAGCCTGTGTTACAAGTGATGACCGTTTTGAGTTTTGTGTCTAGAGTTTTGAAAAATGACGTCAAGGTTCTGAAATTAGTGCCAAAGTGATTGTAAAAACTGTAACCACCCGGGGGCGACAGACAACAGCAGACAACTCTATACAATAGAAAATAAATACATTAAAATAAATTACATTATAATGCCAATCACTGCAGAAAGTGTGTGTGTGTGTGTGTGTGTGTCTGTGTGTGTGTGTGTGTGTGTGTGTGTGTGTGTGTGTGTCAGTATGAACACTGTTATAATGAAAATCCCTTTGTGAAACAGACCTGGAGATATTTATTGTTTTTTGATCGATCAGCAAAGTGATCTGTGATAGATTGATGAGATGGTGAGTACAGGGTTCTCCATGTGTTCTCCCAGTACAGGGTTCTCCATGTGATCTCCGAAGCACGAGGCTAGCTAGCTAGCGGGTAGCTACTGGTATCGATTAGCAACGCTGGAGAGCTGTTTCCAATGTTAATGTAGTCCTAGCCAACGTTTAATTTTTGCTGCGTTATGAAAGGAACTAGACACGGACTTGAATTATCTGTTTAGTGTGCTAACACACTCTTGGCAGTTTGTTGTAACCAAGTATTGATGCTAAATTGTGTGTTAATGGATGCTAGCTTGCAAGTTAGCTACGGCGTCATAGCTAGGCATCGTGGGCTGTTGGGGGTAGTTACTGTGTCTTGGCAGTGCCGGCTGTAGCACGAAGCGAGCTACCTAGCCGTTTTTTCGAACAGAGTCAGAGTCAACACAATAGCCATTGTGTGCCGGGTGTAGCACGAAGCTAGCTAGCTAGCCATTCTTCAAACAAAGTCAACACAGTGGCCATTGCTAGCTACCCAACACGACCAGCTAACTGTACGGTAGTAGCTAAATACAATATACTTGTCCTAGCTAGCCAACGTCTAATCATTGCTGCGTCATGAAAGGAACTTGACACAGACACGAATGATCTGTTTAGTGTGTTATCACACTATTGGTGGTTTGTTGTGACCAAGTGTTGGTGCTATACGGTGTGTTATTGTTATTGGATGCTAGCTTGCTAGTTAGCTATGGTGTCATAGTTGAATAAAGTGGGTTGAGTCTATTCCTTTAAACATTGAACCGCTGTGGTTCACAACAATTCTGATTTCTAAAGGTGGAAGTTGGGAGAGTTCTTGTTCGGGTGGTTCAGTGAAACAATTTTAGTTTCTGAGGTAGAAGTTTTTGGTGAGGGAGGCCCTGCTCTCTCCGCTCCCAGATGCTTAGCTCATTTCATTCCGATCTCCTCTGCATTTTTGTAGCCATTTGCTACAGCCTGTCAACTATGCCTCTGCCTATCCCTGTTCTCTCCTCTCTGCACAGGCTACACAAACGCACCACACCGCGTGGCTGCTGCCTCTCTAACCTGGTGGTCCCTGCACGCACCACCCACGTGGAGTTCCAGGTCGCAGGCAGCCTCTGGAACTGCCGTTCTGCTGCCAACAAAGCTGACTTCATCCCAGCCTATGCCAACCTCCAGTCCCTCGACTTCCTGGCGCTGACGGAAACATGGATCACCACTGAAAACACTGCTACTCCTACTGCTCTCTCCTCGTCTGACCATGTGTTCTCGCATACCCCGAGAGCATCTGGTCAGAGGGGTGGTGGTACAGGAATCCTCATCTCTCCCAAGTGGACATTCTCAATTTTTCCCCTAACCCATCTGTCTATCTCCTCATTTGAATTCCATGCTGTCACAGTCACTAGCCCATTTAAGCTTAATATCCTTGTCATCTATCGCCCTCCAGGTTCCCTTGGAGAGTTCATCAATGAGCTTGACGCCTTGATAAGTTCCTTCCCTGAGGATGGCTCACCCCTCACAGTTTTGGGGGATTTCAACCTCCCTATGTCCACATTTGACTCATTTCTCTCTGCCTCCTTCTTTCCACTCCTCTCCTCTTTTGACCTCACCCTCTCACCGTCCCCCCCTACTCACAAGGCAGGCAATACGCTTGACCTCATCTTCACTAGATGCTGCTCCTCTACTAATCTCACTGCAACTCCCCTCCATGTCTCCGACCACTACTTTGTTTCCTTTTCTCTCTCGCTCTCCTCCCACACTACTCACTCTGCCCCTACACAGATGGTAATGCGCCGCCGCAACCTTCGCTCTCTCTCTCCCACTACTCTCTCCTCTTCCATCCTATCATCTCTTCCCTCTGCTCAATCCTTCTCCCTCCAATCTCCTGATTCTGCCTCCTCAACCCTCCTCTCCTCCCTTTCTGCATCCTTTGACTCTCTGTGTCCCCTATCCTCCCGGCCGGCTCGGTCCTCCCCTCCAGCTCCGTGGCTTGATGACTCATTGCGAGCTCACAGAACAGAGCTCCGGGCAGCGGAGCGGAAATGGAAGAAAACTAAACTCCCTGCCGACCTGGCATCTTTTCACTCCCTCCTCTCTACATTTTCTTCATCTGTTTCTGCTGCTAAGGCCACCTTCTACCACTCTAAATTCCATGCATCTGCCTCTAACCCTAGGAAGCTCTTTGCCACATTTTCCTTCCTCTTGAATCCCCCCCCCCCCCCCCCCCCCTCCTCTCTCTCTGTGGATGACTTCGTCAACCACTTTGAAAAGAAGGTTGACGACATCCAATCCTCGTTTGTTAAGTCTAATGACACTGCTGGTCCTGCTCACACTGCCCTACCCTATGCTTTGACTTCTTTCTCCCCTCTCTCTCCAGATAAAATCCTGCGACTTGTGACTGCAGGCCGCCCAACAACCTGCCCGCTTGACCCCATCCCCTCCTCCCTTCTCCAGACCATCTCCGGTGACCTTCTCCCCTACCTCACCTCGCTGATCAACTCATCCTTGACCGCTGGCCATGTCCCTTCCGTCTTCAAGAGAGCGAGAGTTGCTCCCCTTCTCAAAAAACCAACACTCGACCCCACTGATGTCAACAACTACAGACCAGTATCCCTTCTTTCTTTTCTTTCCAAAACTATTGAGCGTGCCGTCTTTAGCCAACTCTCTTGCTATCTCTCTCAGAATGACCTTCTTGATCCAAACCAATCAGGTTTCAGGACTGGTCATTCAACTGAGACTGCTCTTCTCTGTGTCACGGAGACTCTCCGCACTGCTAAAGCTAACTCTCTCTCCTCTGCTCTTGTCCTTCTAGATCTGTCTGCTGCCTTTGATACTGTGAACCATCAGATCCTCCTCTCCACCCTCTCCGAGCTGGGCATCTCCGGCGCGGCTCACTCCTGGATTGCGTCCTACCTGACCGGTCGCTCCTACCAAGTGGCGTGGCGGGAAGCTGTCTCCGCACCACGTGCTCTCACCACTGGTGTCCCCCAGGGCTCAGTTCTAGGCCCTCTCCTTTTCTCCCTATACACCAAGTCACTTGGCTCTGTCATATCCTCACATGGCCTTTCATATCATTGCTACGCTGACGATACACAACTAATCTTCTCCTTTCCCCCTTCTGATAACCAGGTGGCGAATCGCATCTCTGCATGTCTGGCAGACATATCAGTATGGATGACGGATCACCACCTCAAGCTGAACCCTGGCAAGACGGAGCTGCTCTTCCTCCCGGGGAAGGACTGCCCGTTCCATGATCTCGCCATCACGGTTGACAACTCCGCTGTGTCCTCCTCCCAGAGTGCGAAGAGCCTAGGCGTGACCCTGGACAACACCCTGTCGTTCTCCGCCAACATCAAGGCGGTGACCCGCTCCTGCAGGTTCATGCTCTACAACATTCGGAGAGTACGACCCTGCCTTACACAGGAAGCGGCACAGGTCCTAATCCAGGCACTTGTCATCTCCCGTCTGGACTACTGCAACTCGCTGTTGGCTGGCCTCCCTGCCTGTGCCATTAAACCCCTACAACTCATCCAGAATGCCGCAGCCCGTCTGGGGTTCAACCTTCCCAAGTTCTCTCACGTCACCCCCCTCCTCCGCACACTCCACTGGCTTCCAGTTGAGGCTCGCATCAGCTACAAGACCATGGTGCTTGCCTATGGAGCAGTGAGGGGAACGGCACCTCTGTACCTTCAGGCTCTGATCAGTCCCTACACCCAAACGAGGGCATTGCGTTCATCCACCTCTGGCCTGCTGGCTCCCCTTCCTCTGCGGAAGCATAGCTCCCGCTCAGCCCAGTCAAAACTGTTCGCTGCTCTGGCACCCCAATGGTGGAACAAGCTCCCTAACGACGCCAGGACAGCGGAGTCACTCACCACCTTCCGGAGACATTTGAAACCCCACCTCTTTAAGGAATACCTGGGATAGGATAAAGTAATCCTTCTAACCCCCCCCCCCCCCAAATTGTAAAGTGGTTATCCCACTGGCTATAGGGTGAACGCACCAATTTGTGAGTCGCTCTGGCTAAGAGCGTCTGCTAAATGACGTTAATGTGCCCTTGAGCAAGGCACTTAACCCTAATTGCTCCTGTAAGTCGCTCTGGATAAGAGCGTCTGCTAAATGACTAAAATGTAAAATGTAAAATCTCCCAGTACAGGGTTCTCCATGTGTTCTCCCAGTACAGGGTTCTCCATGTGATCTCCCAGTACAGGGTTCTCCATGTGTTCTCCCAGTACAGGGTTCTCCATGTGTTCTCCCAGTACAGGGTTCTCCATGTGTTCTCCCAGTACAGGGTTCTCCATGTGTTCTCCCAGATGCTTCATCCCAAATGGAAACCTATTACATATTTAGTGCACTACTTTTGACCATACCTGCACTACATAGGGAATAGTGTGCCACTAGGGACACAATCACTAAGAATGATTAGTTATTCCAGACAGAGAAACACTCCTCCCTACCTCCATTCCTCTCTGACTCCTTCACTCTGAGAACCCCATTCCTCCATCACTCCTTCACTCTGAAAACCCCATTCCTCCATCACTCCTTCACTCTGAGAACCCCATTCCTCCATCACTCCTTCACTCTGAGAACCCCATTCCTCCATCACTCCTTCACTCTGAGAACTCCATCACTCTCTCAATCCTTCAACCTGAGAACCCCATTCCTCCATCACTCCTTCACCCTGAGAACCCCATTCCTCTCTCACTCCTTCACCCTGAGAACCCCATCACTCTCTGACTCCTTCACCCTGAGAACCCCATTCCTCTATCACTCCTTCACTCTGAGAACCCCATTCCTCTCTCACTCCTTCACTCTGGGAACCCCATTCCTCTCTCACTCCTTCACTCTGAGAACCCCATTCCTCTATCACTCCTTCACTCTGAGAACCCCATTCCTCCATCACTCCTTCACCCTGAGAACCCCATTCCTCCATCACTCCTTCACTCTAAGAACCCCATTCCTCTATCACTCCTTCACTCTGGGAACCCCATTCCTCCATCACTCCTTCACCCTGAGAACCCCATTCCTCTATCACTCCTTCACTCTGAGAACCCCATTCCTCCATCACTCCTTCACTCTGAGAACCCCATTCCTCTATCCTCCTTCACTCTGGGAACCCCATCACTCTCTGACTCCTTCACTCTGAGAACCCCATTCATCCATCACTCCTTCACTCTGAGAACCCCATTCCTCTATCACTCCTTTACTCTGAGAACCCCATTCCTCCATCAGTCCTTCACTCTGAGAACCCCATTCCTCTATCACTCCTTCACCCTGAGAACCTAATTCCTCAATCACTCCTTCACTCTGAGAACCCCATTCCTCCATCACTCCTTCACTCTGAGAACCCCATCACTCCATCACTCCTTCACCCTGAGGACCCCATTCCTCTATCACTCCTTCACTCTGAGAACCCCATTCCTCTCTATCCTCCTTCACTCTGAGAACCCCATTCCTCCATCACTCCTTCACCCGGAGAACCCCATCACTCTCTGACTCCTTCACCCTGAGAACCCCATTCCTCTCTCACTCCTTCACCCTGAAACCCCATTCCTCCTTCACTTTGAGAACCCCATTCCTCAATCACTCCTTCACTCTGAGAACCCCATTCCTCTATCCTCCTTCACTCTGAGAACCCCATTCCTCTCTGACTCCTTCACTCTGAGAACCCCATTCCTCCATCACTCCTTCACTCTGAGAACCCCATTCCTCTATCCTCCTTCACTCTGAGAACCCCATTCCTCTATCCTCCTTCACTCTGAGAACCCCATTCCTCTATCCTCCTTCACTCTGAGAACCCCATTCCTCTATCCTCCTTCACTCTGAGAACCCCATTCCTCTATCACTCCTTCACTCTGAGAACCCCATTCCTCCATCACTCCTTCACTCTGAGAACCCCATTCCTCTATCCTCCTTCACTCTGAGAACCCCATTCCTCTATCCTCCTTCACTCTGAGAACCCCATTCCTCTATCCTCCTTCACTCTGAGAACCCCATTCCTCTATCCTCCTTCACTCTGAGAACCCCATTCCTCTATCACTCCTTCACTCTGAGAACCCCATTCCTCCATCACTCCTTCACTCTGAGAACCCCATTCCTCTATCCTCCTTCCCTCTGAGAACCCCATTCCTCCATCACTCCTTCACCCTGAGAACCCCATTCCTCCATCACTCCTTCACCCTGAGAACCCCATTCCTCTCTCACTCCTTCACCCTGAGAACCCCATTCCTCTATCACTCCTTTACTCTGAGAACCCCATTCCTCCATCACTCCTTCACCCTGAGAACCCCATTCCTCTATCCTCCTTCACTCTGAGAACCCCATTCCTCTATCCTCCTTCACTCTGAGAACCCCATTCCTCTATCCTCCTTCGCTCTGAGAACCCCATTCCTCTCTATCCTCCTTCACTCTGAGAACCCCATTCCTCTATCACTCCTTCACTCTGAGAACCCCATTCCTCCATCACTCCTTCACTCTGAGAACCCCATTCCTCCATCACTCCTTCACCCTGAGAACCCCATTCCTCTATCCTCCTTCACTCTGAGAACCCCATTCCTCTCTATCCTCCTTCACTCTGAGAACCCCATTCCTCTATCCTCCTTCCCTCTGAGAACCCCATTCCTCTATCCTCCTTCACTCTGAGAACCCCATTCCTCTCTATCACTCCTTCACTCTGAGAACCCCATTCCTCTATCCTCCTTCCCTCTGAGAACCCCATTCCTCTATCCTCCTTCACCCTGAGAACCCCATTCCTCTCTATCCTCCTTCACCCTGAGAACCCCATTACATACATACATGTTCCAGACAGAGAAACCCTCAAGGAACTTGTTTATCTATTTTGTTGTGCTGTTGTTACATTTGTATTGCTGATTCGTGTCCGATATACGTGTTGTTGCGTCATCTGCGACGTACATCATGAGCAAAGTCATTGTATTCTATCAGTTCCCTTCCCCTGTGAGAACCACAAGCGCGGGCTGACTTGGCTTTGCTGTCCTGCAGCCAAAGCCTGCCAGCAGCAGACCTACCACCAACACAATGTAGAAAAATGCATGTCTCTTCTGGAAGATACCATAGCCTTGGGAAGTAGGGTTGCTGACGTTGCTGCAGCACCCCCTGGTGGTGAAAGGGTAAAACTACAATACTTTGAGGCGTTGCAAAACAATAGAAATATAATAACCAGTTGCAAACGATCATGGGAGTAGCGGTTAGGAAAAAACATGAGGTATTTATATATGGGCCCCATTCAGCAAGATTTTGTAAGCGGTGCGCTTATGATATGGTCTTAGCTAATCAGTTGTGGGGGTTTGGAGTTGGACACGTGCTCTGCTGTATGATAGACAGTTTGAGTTAAGACGGGTCCCTCTCTCTCCCTCTCTGTCTCTCTCCCGTCTCCCATAGGCGGCTCGTGAGTTTCAAGTTTGGGGAAGCTAATTTTCACCATAAAAATGCACCTTTATAATAAAGCATTCCAAGCATCCATCATCGCATTGCCAGATTTATGTAATACAGCATAAGGTGATGAGTAGATTGAGTTATGTTATTATCCCAAATTATGGCAATCACTGTTGGCAAAACAGAGTGTGGTTTTCAATGCATGGCTGAGCATGTAGTGGCAGAGAGTAGGCCTAGCTTATAGGCTATATCAGATACGTTTCTTCAATGCATTTTTCTGGATTTTCTTGTTATTATTCTGTCTCTCACTGTTCAAATAAACCTACCATTAAAATTATAGACTGATCATTTCTTTGTCAGTGGGCAAACGTACAAAATCAGCAGGGGATCAAATACTTTTTTCCCCCTCACTGTATATCAGATACGTTTCTTCAATGCATGGCTGAGCATGTAGTGTCAGAGAGTAGGCCTAGCTTATAGGCTATATCTGATACGTTTCTTCTTCTTCCTTTTTGTCTTTATAAACACGTCTTGCAATTCTACTACACTTTATGTCTGGAGACATTAGCAGAATCTGTTTTAATACTACAATAATGAAAGTATAGTCTCTCTCTCTCTGTGAATATCAAGTGATCTGGAGCAGTGTTCCCAATAGTCTTCCACTTCTATTAGTTAATAATTCTAAACTTGGTGAAAAGGGAAAAATATCAAATAAGGAGCATGGTGTCCTCACACTCTCTCACCTTCCCCACGTAGGCGTACTGGCCCACTAGTCTATCAAGCAACACAGCATTGGGCCCAACGAGTGGCGGAGGTGCTTTCCACTACTGTTAGAGAATCTTGTCCCGAATATTGGCTAATGGTCACATTGTTAACCTGCAAATACTTTATTATAAAGGTGATTTTTATAATACAGCATGTGACGGTGGAAGCTTGAAAACTGAAACCAGGCTGACAGTGCAGGGCTGCGTTCTGGACATAAAAACGTAATAGAACGTTCAGTACATTAAAACGTAATAGAACGTTCAGTTGAATAGAAATGGTGCTGGACTGAAACAACCAGTTGAAAAAACGGGAACGGTTGGTTGTGGTTTCAAAATGCACCGTTGCCCTTTAAAGTACGTCACTCATTGCTTCAAGCCACACTGGCACACCCACCGAACGGAGCAATGTATCTCAAAGTCTGTTCAAGAAAGTACAAGAACGTTTGGAAAACGTGTCGTTCAGTTCCAACCATTCCGTAACGTAGCAAACGTCCAAGCGAGCTGAACGTACCCCTGGTGAACTGTGTGTAGAACACTAGGGCTGCATTTACATGGACAGCCCATCTGATCATTTTTACACTCATTGGTATTTGACCAATCAGATCAGCTCTTAAAAAGAGCAGATGTGAAAAGATCTGATATGATTGGTCAAAAGATATCAGAATTGGGGTGCCTGTGTAAAAACAGCATAATTTAATAATAATAATAATATGCCATTTAGCAGACTCTTTTATCCAAAGCGACTTACAGTCATGCGTGCATACATTTTTGTGTATGGGTGGTCCCGGGGATCGAACCCACTACCCTGGCGTTACAAGCGCCGTGCTCTACCAATTTAAGCTACAGAGGACACAATTTGAGTGAGTGATTGAAACACAGAGAGAGAAGAGAGAGAGAGAGAGAGAGAGAGAGAGAGAGAGAGAGAGAGAGAGAGAGAGAGAGAGAGAGAGAGAGAGAGAGAGAGAGAGAGAGAGAGAGAAGAGAGAGAGAGAGAGAGAGAGAGAGAGAGAGGAGAGAGAGAGAGAGAGAGAGAGAAATATAAAGAGAGAGATGGAAGCAAACATTCTAACTTTCTTTGTCATTGCTGGTTTTTAAACTAATCATTCTTGAAATCTGATCATTCGCTTTCGATTGATTAGGGACACGCTTTGTGTACTGTAAAAATCTCACATTGTCTAACAATGATCAAATGATATCCAACAGGGAGTTTTCATTCCTTGTTCAGCCTCACTTGAACCAGGAAAAACACATTTAATATTCCCCTTTTTTCCAAGTCCAAAGACAACAAAGAGTCTCATTGTTGACCTGCTATCAATCATTCAATAAATCAAACAGATTTTTCTCCACTTCAGTGGAAGACATGAAGACAGAGCAGATCCTCACTACCAGGGTAGCAGGTTAATGTCCACCACCTGTTGCTTACAAAAGGTGCAATCTCTTTTCACAACACACACAGACACATTCAAATGTTCTTTAATTATTGTTAATGAGAAGGATGAAACATACATTCACAAATTATATTGTAATCAAAGTGAGTCTAGTCTAAGCATGTAAACACACCAATTATTTTAAAGATTGTTTTCAATAACATTGTATGAAGTTGATCCGGAGATTAACATGATATATATATTCTTGAATTATCATGTATGATGTTTATCACAGCTTGAATTTCAGGTCAGGTCAAATCTAATCTCAACACCCAAAACCAAATCAGCTACTCAGTTTATATTCTTTAAGAATCAATGGATACATGTCATTAATTTAAAAGTCCAAAACTGGATACAGTAATCACAGATTGCCCCTTTAACAAGAGAAATAACATTACAAATAATAGACGAAGTGGTTCTACATTAAGCATGGTAGAACAGTACTGTGCTGATTGGTCAGAAAGTATTGATTTCAGGTCAGATTAAACCAGGACCATTATTACCTACTTGGCCTGACGGAGTCACGCGTTACAACATCCTCATCACCAGCACAGAAAACAATACAACAGGTAGGTAATGACCTTTGATCCCCACAGAGGAACAGACACATTCATCATCATCATCATAGACACAGTGATCATGTACATCCCACCCACGAGGCGATGCGCTTTCGGATTATCAGCTGTTAGTCTTGTCCTCTTTATGCTCCCCTCTAACTCATCCCCTGTTTCAATTCGCCCTCTTTCTGCTCCCCACTACGCACATTTCTCCGCTCCTCCCTGTATCACCCTTTTTTCCATCTGACAATCATCCGGGAACACCTGGACACCACCTGGGTAATGCTGGTTCAACATCTCATACAGTTCTGCCGTAGTGTTTGAGGGCAATGTTTTCCCATTCCCCTCACCCTGGTTCTCACCCCAGTGTGCTTTGGCAATCCACGTTTTGTTCTT